>NW_025224989.1:0-216431 GCF_016746235.2 Drosophila teissieri
TCGTCTTAGCAAAGCCCGCTCAGCATTTGGGAGACTATACCGCATATGGAGAGACCGACAAATCAGCCGACAAACAAAGCTCCGGATCTACAATGCGTGTGAGAAATCTATACTGCTATACGGAATTGAGACATGGCTCGCCACGAAGAAAATAACGCAGAAGCTACAGGCTTTCAGCAACAAATGCCTGAGAGTCATATGTGGGGTATACTGGCCAAACAGAATAGCCAACACAGAACTGTGGCGCGTTACAGACGAGTCCCCGATTCACATACAAATATGGAAGAAGAAATGGATGTGGATAGGACACGCTCTCAGGAGAAACCCTAGTAGCATAGTAAGGATGGTAGTGGACTGGAACCCCCAAGGATGCAGGAGGTAGGAAGGCCAAAAGCAACATGGAGAAGAACCGCTCAACAAGAACTTACCCAAATAAACATCACATGGGAAAATGCTAAACAGACAGCACAAAACAGAGTTAGATGGAAAGTTCTCGTAGAAGCCCTAAGTTCCCGAGAGGAATAACAAAGGAATTAAAAAAAAAAAGTATACTAGATTTGTTGAAAGTATGTAACAGGCAGAAGGAAGCGTTTCCGACCATATAAAGTATATATATTCAGGATCAATAGCCGAGTCGATCTGGCCATGTCCGTCTTCACACTCAAGACTAGCTGAGTAACGGGTATCAGATAGTCGGGGAACTCGACTATAGCGTTCTCTCTTGTTTTTGTTGGATCCGGTGTCTATCAGAATTTTGATCATCTCTCCATTACCTGCTTTAGCTTGGAAGTAGGGTAACAAAGAGGGTTCTACTCTAAAAAATGTAATCTAGTATATTCTGCCTCATCTGTTTCCTGCTCGAAATCTGGTGTTTCTGAATAGTGGTTCGTTGTTGTACTCTGTAATTTGTTGTTGTTCGCTAGCGGCGTCTAGATGGAAATTTCGCTGTTTGTTGTCTGGCGATTCGTTTGGTCCTTGTGGTGGTGGTCTCTTTTCCTGCTGTCCAAATTTGGTTCTGTTCATGTAGTTTATCTGTTTTGTCTGTATACTTATATCTATGTCCATAGGCTCTGGCCTAGGTTGTTGCTTTTGGGCCGATGGACTTGGTATCTGTGTTGGCAGGTTAACAGAGTATTGTTGGTGCCCACCATAATATTGCTGTCGAACATAATGGTTATTCTAGTGGTCTGTGGAACATGCCAAGTGTGGAGTGAATGGTTGTCGACCTGTGTTTTAAAATTGTTGTGCGGATTTTCTCGGTAGGGGTGGTCCTCTACCAGGGCCTTCGAATTTTCTTGAATAGGTTTGGCTATTATTTGCGTAGTTGGTCCTAAATTTTTGGTTTTCTAACTTTTTGCATAGCTGACGTGCCGACGGGAGATCTGCGGGCTCTTTGGTCCCCAACAGTCTGGGCAAGTCGCAGTTCAGGCCTCTAATAAAGTTGTCAAGTGCCTGGTCCCTGTAGGATTTGGCAAAGAGATCTATTGATTCTTTTCCATTTCCAAGTAATTTTGTTCAAAATAAGGGATAGGTGGGTATAAACATGCTGGTAGAAATCTGCTGTGGTTTGATTTCCTTGCACCAGCGATGTCATTTGGTATTCTAGTGTTGTCACATCGCGCTTATCCGCGTAGTGTGCTGCCAAACATTTTGAGATAGCTGTCCAAATTAGAGGGGTCTTATAAGACTGAGTCTGCGTTTTTTTTTTTTTTTTTTCAATATATTTTTCATATAGTTTTTGTATGTGTTTTAAGTATTTACTCTTTCTGAAATTTATGTTCAAAAAGAATTTTATATTTTTGGATATTCCTCGTATATTTTTATTTTTATTTATTTTTATTTTTTGTCTTTTAATTTCTTCACTTAATTTAATTACAGTATAAAATACATCTTGGACCGGTTATTTGGTATTTTTCCTTTATGCTCCTGTGGGCTACTGGGGTACCTTCGAAACACTCCCGTCCAGTCGTCTGCGGCGATAGCCTCCAGGCCGATGTAAGTGAGTCCTTTCTTTGCAGGATCCGTCCCACGGTGATCCTACTGATTTGTGGTTTTCAAGTTCGCGAACCTGAGCAGCCGAGTAAGAGCAGCCCATACTCTTACAGGTTTTTTTCTTTTCCCTCGCTGCCTCTGCCTGCGTTGGTGCCAACTCCGTCGATACCTCTGCCTGCGTCGGTGCTGTTGGCTGCCATCAGCGCTTCCATGAGAAGCGCTCCCGAAGCTGTCTCCTCGGTAAGAAATATGGCGAGCAACTCCAGTTAAACAGGGTGCTATCTTACCGTCTCCTGTTACTCCTCCGATAGATACACGCTGCATAACTCTGCCCTTCAGCATTCACGGAATGCAGCCTTCCTCTTCCAGTTTGAATAGGTCTCTCTCCTGGGAAATGGTGGTTTTGCCTATAGAGAGGCAGCCGCCCAAGACGGCGTAGGTTTCACTGTCGTCTAGCGCTAGGTTTATGTACTCCAGGGCCACCTGTCTCGCATTGCAAATCGTTGGATAAAGGTGTACTCGGCTATATTCCCTGTCGAGCGCTTTAAGGAAACCCAACACATACAGCACCATCGTACCGTTGGACAGGATGGATGTGATAGTTAATTTGTCGTAGAAGCCCTAAGTTCCCGAGAGAAAAAACAGTAAGGTATCCAAAAACAGTAACAGTTGGTAGTAAGATACGTCGATGTCTTCGTGTAATTATAACGGAAAAGAAAGAAATATTAAATTTAAAAATATTGAATATTATTCTTTGGATATATGGTCTCCAAATGAAATTTCAATATTAATTACTGATTCAAGTGGATATAAAGTACCTTTCGAGACTTCCGCAGTGCCGATTTTTGTTACTCGTCACTTTAAAAAGGAGAAGGTCAAACCTATAAATAATACATACTCAAATAATGCTGCCTTAGAACACTAATAGTCATCATGGTGAAATCTGATCAGGATTATTATGTAAATCAGTGTGGAGCAGTTTTTGCCCAATATAGGAACCCTATATGTACCCCCGCGAATTATTCAACAAGGTCGAGGAATCGGAAACTTTTTTGTGGTCTTTTTAATTACATAAAACCACTTTTCATTTCGGGTTTAAGTGCTATAAAAAATCAAGCTGCAGAGACTGGAAAATTAATGAATTTGCTAGAAAGCCTTTAAGAAATATTATTCAAGAACAGAGTAAAATTGCTTTACAAAATCTATCAAATAAAGCAATTAATAAAATGACACGCTTTCAAAATGGCAGTGGAAAAAGAAATAAAAAGCGAGGTGGTAGAAAAAAAAACGTAATCATTTAACATCTAAAAGACAACGTAAACATACCCAACCGTCTCATAAAAGGAAAAAATCATCAAGGAAATTAAATATTACGGATATATTTTCTAACACAAAATGAGTAACCATATAGAATATATGAAAGGCGAATTAGATTTGTTTGCACCACACCCCACGCAAAGTTAAATTCTACGAACCGAAGAGGTTTCTTATAATCCAATCGCATCCTTGGATGGTGCCTCCTCAATCGAATTTGTTTGTTTGGGAAATGGTAAAACATATTTGTTTATTTACGACTTGTGGTGCAATTGAGAAAAAATGATAACAGCGTCATTGAAGGAAATGCTGTCGGTGTAGTAAACAATATCTTACATTCTATATTTAGGAGTTTATCAGTATATTTAAAAAACATATTACTATGGGAGTGACGCCCCGGAAAGCCACTTGGTCTCGCAATGTTATTTTCCAAATTTCGGACGATTAACAGGAAAATATTTTTATCCGAGCTCTAATGATACTCTGAAAAATATATTTCAAAATAGTAATAAGGTAGAATTATTTGGAAAAATGCATGGTGATATATTTAATAAAACGAAACTTCTTGTCAAGTTTTAAGTTTTTTTTGTTTTTTGTTTAAGAATTAATTTTAATATTGAAAAACTGCATTTTTTAATGGAAAAGGATACCGAATCAAATTTAAAGATATTAGAACCCTGTGAACCCAAGCATTTTATTGGCTCATCATCATGTTTTACAAACAAAAAATGCTCTTTACCCATTCAGTAAAGTAGAAGTGAAATCGTTTACAATTTACCCAGGAAACAATACGCTATCAATAGACAATGCTGCAATCGGACAATTACCAAATTTTCTAGCTTTTTCATACTTAGGCAACAGAGGACTAGATCCATTTAATTTTACACATTTTAAAATGCAACACGTTAATCTAATGGTAAATGGAGTTCAAGTTCCTTCGCAAGCTCTGGAATTTGACTACTCGAACTCTGAAAACGTTCAAAGCTCAAGAGGCTATAATATGCTACTACCCGAAAACAGGCCAAAACCGCCGATTCGGTATATGCTATGGGAATCCCTCTAAAAAAAAAACAAATTGGGTGTAATTGGAAAGGATATTTCAAGCCCTTTTTAATGGTATGCTTTTCACGATTCTGAAATTAAAAATACGACTTTTCATATAAAATCGCTAAATTTCACTTCTTCGCGCACAAGCAATCTTAAGGATGATCGTAACACCTTACTGTGTTATCAATTTTCTGGGAAGGTCACTGGGTGTTGGACCATTAGTTGAGAAATATTTAGAAATATCATAAAAACTGGTTATAGGGTATGTATATGTATTGTGGGGAGTCTTAAAACTCCCCACAAATCCGGGTGCAGGAGATCGGCGTATCAACAGCGAAGACGGCTGGAATGCGAGAGGAGCCAAGGGCGGTCAGGTCAAACGGTAAATAATGGACCTTGGACCCCGGCAAAGCGGAGAGACCGTGAATTAACGGTACCGCGCTGGACCTTGGACTCAAACCCGCCAAGGGCGTAGAGGTCATACGGTAACGGTGCGGACTTGGGACAGGCACAAAGAGGACGCACCGTGAACTAACGGGACATGGTTGGACCTTGTACCCGAGCGAGCCGTGTGCAAAAAGGGAAATAACGGGATTCCCGCAGCCGATATAAGGGACGGCGCCGGCGCAGCTCGGGACAGTCAAGAAGAAATACGCGAAGGGCCGCACAGCCATAGGGACAGTTAAGAAGTGCGCGAAGAGTCAATACCGAGTGACGGTGAAACAACGGGAACACAAGTGCGTCAAGCGGGCATCCAGAGTGGATCGCCGCACGTGAAGATCAGCGAAGGACGAGCAAACACCAGGACCTAGCGTGGTCAGAAAGGGACGGTGGAGTCAGTGGTCGCAACGGTGGTTCGGAGAGGAGCGCTAGCTTATTTCGCGGACGATACACCCTGCCCCATAACATCCTAAGCCCCAGGCGAGCCGGTACGGATCACCGTCGGAAGCGACGCAGGCGTACGACGAAAAGGACGACGAAGGAGCAACGACGTGCATCCGACGGCGAGAATCACCGAATTCTGTGCAGCAAGTGACGCTAAATAAAAGTGGTTTAAATCTGAGAATCTGTCTTCTTTTTGGTCGGGCAATCACACAAATCATAAATTTGGTGGGACGAACAAACAAAATCTCTGAGCTAGCCGTTGCATTTCGTAGCGAGCAGAAATAAGAAAAACAGTTCGTTACAGTATATATAAACAAAAACATATAATCATAAAACCGTTAAAAAACCGTCGTTCCCGTATATTCCAGCTACTCTTAGCGCTCGGCGACGGCAAGCTGTCTGTTGATATCAGAAACGTCGGATGGCACTGAGATTTTTACACGTTCTAACCTCTTTGTTAATCGACTCCAGCAATGCCAAGCGACTGCTCTCGTCGAGCTTAGATTACAGAAGGAAATAACCTATTTTTGGACCGCAGCTTATCCATGCTATGGACTATGATGGAATAGCGTTAACGCAAATGCAGGCCTGCCTAGAGTCGATTAATGTGTCACGAAAGTCATTGCCGGATACCGCCGCTATATGCCGCTAGGTGGCGCTATCCTACAAAAGCTTGTGGCGACACTGATATATTGGTAGCGTCACCTACAAAATACTAGATTTAAGCGATACGGTAACCCTGTACATTTAAGCGTCATTCTCTCGATACGACTTGATACGCGCGCATTGTGTGTGCCTTATTATAATAAAGCTTTGTAATAAAAGATATATGTACGCAAACGAAGTAAATGGCGAAACCAACATCGCCAAAGTGGTGACCCCGACTAGCGCAAATTGTGCGAGAATCTGAAAACAATTGTTCGTACTTTTGTGAAATTCAAGTGCACGCACACTCACACACATACGTTGACGCAAGTCAATGCGCAACAGCCGTTATAATTTGCGAAATTTACAACCGAGACGCCTAAATTTCGACGACGAAAGCGATCAAGAGAATCTGTCCACCGCCATGCCGGACCCGAACCCAGATTTCTCCGCTCAAATTCGAGAACTCCAACAACAGCTCGATGCACTTCGGACAAACGTTCCTGCGAACAGAGATGAGACGCCGCGAACGCACACACGTGTTACCGTGCATTTGCCAAAATTCACACACAACAACCCGCACCTGTGGTTTGCTCAAGTGGAGCGATCATTCCGTTTGCACCACATTGTCGACGACACTGACAAGTTCGACTTGGTGACACTGCATTTGGAAGAAGATGTGGTTTTGGCTGTGGAGGATTTGGTCACTCGTCCACCGGCAGACAACAAGTACGCAGCAATCAAAACTCGCTTGCTGCAGAAGTTCGCTGAATCGCCCGAGTCAAAACTGCGACGACTACTTCAAGGAGGAGGTGCCACCGGATAAAAGCCTTCGGAAATCTTGGCAAATATGCGACGCTTGGCCCCGGATCCTGGCAGCGAAAACATCATTCACACCCTATTCCTGGCTGAGATGCCAGCCTCCATTCGTCCGCTGCTCACCGTATGGGATGAGTCGGACTTGGACAAGCTTGCGAAGATTGCAGACAAAATGCTCGAAGCCGTTAGCATAAACGCCTCGTTTGCCATCGGCACATCTTCAACTGCTGTTCCTCCAGCAAATCCGGCTATCTGCGCAGTTGCCCCTGCAGATCCATTGAAAGAACTTTCTGACAATTTACGTTCGCTCATGCAAGATGTCACGGCATTGAAAAAGGATGTCAAGCGCATCCAATCACGCAACCGATCACGCAGTTCATCTCGTGGCGCCAGACCAGCGGACAATTCCGGTCAACAGACTTCAGGAGCACAGGAAAATCTTTGTTTTTACCAGAAGCGCTTTGGTGCTTAAACTAGAGGAGCTGCCGCCTGACGCGCTGGTCAGCGGCAGCCAGGACAGCAGCAGCGATCCTCCAGTTCAGTCAGCTGTTCCACGGGAGCAGCGTTTGCACGTCACCGATCGTACCTCCAACATCAGATACCTCATCGATTCTGGATCTGTGGTTTCAGTTGTACCTCGCACGCTGGTTAAACAGAAAACCACCCAAGCCGATCTGACGCTATACGCAGCAAACCAGACCATCATTCACACCTATGGTAGATACATAACTAATCTGGACTTGGATCTCAGACGCAACTTCACCTGGCCATTCATCATTGCGGACGTACACACACCTATAATTGGAGCAGACTTTTTAGCCGAATTCCAGCTTCTTATTGATCTCAAAAACAGATGCCTTATGGACTCGGTCACAGGACTGTCAACAACCGCGCGCCCAGCACAGGCGAATCAAACATCCGTTTCCACTGTGCAGGGAATTTCTAAATTTCGAGACCTTCTGCAAGAGTTTGTGGAAGTCACTAAACCGTCATCGAAGCATACAAAGCAACATGATGTACAACACCATATCGAAACATATGGGACCACCGTTTCTGACCGACCACGACGCTTATCTGGAGATAAACTTGCAACTGCGAAAAAGGAAATCAACTTTCTGATTGAGCAAGGCATATGTCGTCCCTCCAAAAGTCCTTGGTCCAGCCCACTCCACATGGTCACCAAAAAAGACGGTGGCTGGAGGGCATGCGGCGATTATCGTAAGCTCAACTCGATTACGATACCAGATCGCTATCCGATTGCACACATTCACGACTTCACCGAACAGCTACATGGTGGGAAAGTCTTCTTAACGCTTGATTTGGTAAAGGCGTACTACCAAATTCCCATGGCGGAAGAAGACATCCAGAAGACGGCCGTATGCACCCCTTTTGGACTCATAGAATTCCAGTACATGCCTTTCGGGTTAAAAAATGCGACACAGACGTTCCAGCGTTTTATGGACAACATTTTTCGCGGCATGGACTTCGTATATTGCTACATAGACGATATACTTATAACTTCGAAATCGATCGCCGAACACGAAGAACATCTTCGAGCAGTGTTATCAGTCCTGCAGAAACACGGGCTAAGCATCAATCTGAGCAAATGTCAACTAGCGCAAACGCAAGTTAATTTTCTCAGCTACACAATTAACGAACACGGCATCAAACCACCGTCCAGTCGCATCGATGCCATCCTCAATTATGCTCGTCCTGAAACTATCAGCCAACTAGGCCGTTTCTTAGGCGTTATAAACTACTATCGCAGATGCCTACCTCGATCTTCGCACACTCAGGCACCGCTGTCCGCGCTGCTAAGAAATGTAAAGAAGAACGACCAACGACAAATCATCTGGACTACAGAACTCATGTCAGCCTTCGAGAGTTGCAAGCAGAGTATTGCAGACGCAGCGCTCTTATCATTTCCTGCACCGAAATCTGAACTACAGCTGGTTTGTGACGCATCGGACCTCGCAATCGGAGCAGTTCTGGAACAACGCACTATCATGACTGGCAACCTCTAGGATTTTTCTCCAAGAAGCTCACCGACACTGAGAGAAATTATTCCACGTACGACCGAGAGCTACTTGCCATATACGAGGCAATCAAATATTTCAGACACCTCGTCGATGCACGCATTTTTGTGATAAAGACTGATCACAAGCCATTGGTTTACGCATTCCAACAGCGCCCTGAAAAAGCATCACCTCGACAGCTGCGGCATTTAAATTATATTTCGCAATTCTCGACGACCATCCTTCACATAAAAGGAACAGAAAATTAAATATTACGGATATATTTTCTAACACAAAATGAGTAACCATATAGAATATATGAAAGGCGAATTAGATTTGTTTGCACCACACCCCACGCAAAGTTAAATTCTACGAACCGAAGAGGTTTCTTATAATCCAATCGCATCCTTGGATGGTGCCTCCTCAATCGAATTTGTTTGTTTGGGAAATGGTAAAACATATTTGTTTATTTACGACTTGTGGTGCAATTGAGAAAAAATGATAACAGCGTCATTGAAGGAAATGCTGTCGGTGTAGTAAACAATATCTTACATTCTATATTTAGGAGTTTATCAGTATATTTAAAAAACATATTACTATGGGAGTGACGCCCCGGAAAGCCACTTGGTCTCGCAATGTTATTTTCCAAATTTCGGACGATTAACAGGAAAATATGTTTATCCGAGCTCTAATGATACTCTGAAAAATATATTTCAAAATAGTAATAAGGTAGAATTATTTGGAAAAATGCATGGTGATATATTTAATAAAACGAAACTTCTTGTCAAGTTTTAAGTTTTTTTTGTTTTTTGTTTAAGAATTAATTTTAATATTGAAAAACTGCATTTTTTAATGGAAAAGGATACCGAATCAAATTTAAAGATATTAGAACCCTGTGAACCCAAGCATTTTATTGGCTCATCATCATGTTTTACAAACAAAAAATGCTCTTTACCCATTCAGTAAAGTAGAAGTGAAATCGTTTACAATTTACCCAGGAAACAATACGCTATCAATAGACAATGCTGCAATCGGACAATTACCAAATTTTCTAGCTTTTTCATACTTAGGCAACAGAGGACTAGATCCATTTAATTTTACACATTTTAAAATGCAACACGTTAATCTAATGGTAAATGGAGTTCAAGTTCCTTCGCAAGCTCTGGAATTTGACTACTCGAACTCTGAAAACGTTCAAAGCTCAAGAGGCTATAATATGCTACTACCCGAAAACAGGCCAAAACCGCCGATTCGGTATATGCTATGGGAATCCCTCTAAAAAAAAAACAAATTGGGTGTAATTGGAAAGGATATTTCAAGCCCTTTTTAATGGTATGCTTTTCACGATTCTGAAATTAAAAATACGACTTTTCATATAAAATCGCTAAATTTCACTTCTTCGCGCACAAGCAATCTTAAGGATGATCGTAACACCTTACTGTGTTATCAATTTTCTGGGAAGGTCACTGGGTGTTGGACCATTAGTTGAGAAATATTTAGAAATATCATAAAAACTGGTTATAGGGTATGTATATGTATTGTGGGGAGTCTTAAAACTCCCCACAAATCCGGGTGCAGGAGATCGGCGTATCAACAGCGAAGACGGCTGGAATGCGAGAGGAGCCAAGGGCGGTCAGGTCAAACGGTAAATAATGGACCTTGGACCCCGGCAAAGCGGAGAGACCGTGAATTAACGGTACCGCGCTGGACCTTGGACTCAAACCCGCCAAGGGCGTAGAGGTCATACGGTAACGGTGCGGACTTGGGACAGGCACAAAGAGGACGCACCGTGAACTAACGGGACATGGTTGGACCTTGTACCCGAGCGAGCCGTGTGCAAAAAGGGAAATAACGGGATTCCCGCAGCCGATATAAGGGACGGCGCCGGCGCAGCTCGGGACAGTCAAGAAGAAATACGCGAAGGGCCGCACAGCCATAGGGACAGTTAAGAAGTGCGCGAAGAGTCAATACCGAGTGACGGTGAAACAACGGGAACACAAGTGCGTCAAGCGGGCATCCAGAGTGGATCGCCGCACGTGAAGATCAGCGAAGGACGAGCAAACACCAGGACCTAGCGTGGTCAGAAAGGGACGGTGGAGTCAGTGGTCGCAACGGTGGTTCGGAGAGGAGCGCTAGCTTATTTCGCGGACGATACACCCTGCCCCATAACATCCTAAGCCCCAGGCGAGCCGGTACGGATCACCGTCGGAAGCGACGCAGGCGTACGACGAAAAGGACGACGAAGGAGCAACGACGTGCATCCGACGGCGAGAATCACCGAATTCTGTGCAGCAAGTGACGCTAAATAAAAGTGGTTTAAATCTGAGAATCTGTCTTCTTTTTGGTCGGGCAATCACACAAATCATAAATTTGGTGGGACGAACAAACAAAATCTCTGAGCTAGCCGTTGCATTTCGTAGCGAGCAGAAATAAGAAAAACAGTTCGTTACAGTATATATAAACAAAAACATATAATCATAAAACCGTTAAAAAACCGTCGTTCCCGTATATTCCAGCTACTCTTAGCGCTCGGCGACGGCAAGCTGTCTGTTGATATCAGAAACGTCGGATGGCACTGAGATTTTTACACGTTCTAACCTCTTTGTTAATCGACTCCAGCAATGCCAAGCGACTGCTCTCGTCGAGCTTAGATTACAGAAGGAAATAACCTATTTTTGGACCGCAGCTTATCCATGCTATGGACTATGATGGAATATTTTATAGCGTTAACGCAAATGCAGGCCTGCCTAGAGTCGATTAATGTGTCACGAAAGTCATTGCCGGATACCGCCGCTATATGCCGCTAGGTGGCGCTATCCTACAAAAGCTTGTGGCGACACTGATATATTGGTAGCGTCACCTACAAAATACTAGATTTAAGCGATACGGTAACCCTGTACATTTAAGCGTCATTCTCTCGATACGACTTGATACGCGCGCATTGTGTGTGCCTTATTATAATAAAGCTTTGTAATAAAAGATATATGTACGCAAACGAAGTAAATGGCGAAACCAACATCGCCAAAGTGGTGACCCCGACTAGCGCAAATTGTGCGAGAATCTGAAAACAATTGTTCGTACTTTTGTGAAATTCAAGTGCACGCACACTCACACACATACGTTGACGCAAGTCAATGCGCAACAGCCGTTATAATTTGCGAAATTTACAACCGAGACGCCTAAATTTCGACGACGAAAGCGATCAAGAGAATCTGTCCACCGCCATGCCGGACCCGAACCCAGATTTCTCCGCTCAAATTCGAGAACTCCAACAACAGCTCGATGCACTTCGGACAAACGTTCCTGCGAACAGAGATGAGACGCCGCGAACGCACACACGTGTTACCGTGCATTTGCCAAAATTCACACACAACAACCCGCACCTGTGGTTTGCTCAAGTGGAGCGATCATTCCGTTTGCACCACATTGTCGACGACACTGACAAGTTCGACTTGGTGACACTGCATTTGGAAGAAGATGTGGTTTTGGCTGTGGAGGATTTGGTCACTCGTCCACCGGCAGACAACAAGTACGCAGCAATCAAAACTCGCTTGCTGCAGAAGTTCGCTGAATCGCCCGAGTCAAAACTGCGACGACTACTTCAAGGAGGAGGTGCCACCGGATAAAAGCCTTCGGAAATCTTGGCAAATATGCGACGCTTGGCCCCGGATCCTGGCAGCGAAAACATCATTCACACCCTATTCCTGGCTGAGATGCCAGCCTCCATTCGTCCGCTGCTCACCGTATGGGATGAGTCGGACTTGGACAAGCTTGCGAAGATTGCAGACAAAATGCTCGAAGCCGTTAGCATAAACGCCTCGTTTGCCATCGGCACATCTTCAACTGCTGTTCCTCCAGCAAATCCGGCTATCTGCGCAGTTGCCCCTGCAGATCCATTGAAAGAACTTTCTGACAATTTACGTTCGCTCATGCAAGATGTCACGGCATTGAAAAAGGATGTCAAGCGCATCCAATCACGCAACCGATCACGCAGTTCATCTCGTGGCGCCAGACCAGCGGACAATTCCGGTCAACAGACTTCAGGAGCACAGGAAAATCTTTGTTTTTACCAGAAGCGCTTTGGTGCTTAAACTAGAGGAGCTGCCGCCTGACGCGCTGGTCAGCGGCAGCCAGGACAGCAGCAGCGATCCTCCAGTTCAGTCAGCTGTTCCACGGGAGCAGCGTTTGCACGTCACCGATCGTACCTCCAACATCAGATACCTCATCGATTCTGGATCTGTGGTTTCAGTTGTACCTCGCACGCTGGTTAAACAGAAAACCACCCAAGCCGATCTGACGCTATACGCAGCAAACCAGACCATCATTCACACCTATGGTAGATACATAACTAATCTGGACTTGGATCTCAGACGCAACTTCACCTGGCCATTCATCATTGCGGACGTACACACACCTATAATTGGAGCAGACTTTTTAGCCGAATTCCAGCTTCTTATTGATCTCAAAAACAGATGCCTTATGGACTCGGTCACAGGACTGTCAACAACCGCGCGCCCAGCACAGGCGAATCAAACATCCGTTTCCACTGTGCAGGGAATTTCTAAATTTCGAGACCTTCTGCAAGAGTTTGTGGAAGTCACTAAACCGTCATCGAAGCATACAAAGCAACATGATGTACAACACCATATCGAAACATATGGGACCACCGTTTCTGACCGACCACGACGCTTATCTGGAGATAAACTTGCAACTGCGAAAAAGGAAATCAACTTTCTGATTGAGCAAGGCATATGTCGTCCCTCCAAAAGTCCTTGGTCCAGCCCACTCCACATGGTCACCAAAAAAGACGGTGGCTGGAGGGCATGCGGCGATTATCGTAAGCTCAACTCGATTACGATACCAGATCGCTATCCGATTGCACACATTCACGACTTCACCGAACAGCTACATGGTGGGAAAGTCTTCTTAACGCTTGATTTGGTAAAGGCGTACTACCAAATTCCCATGGCGGAAGAAGACATCCAGAAGACGGCCGTATGCACCCCTTTTGGACTCATAGAATTCCAGTACATGCCTTTCGGGTTAAAAAATGCGACACAGACGTTCCAGCGTTTTATGGACAACATTTTTCGCGGCATGGACTTCGTATATTGCTACATAGACGATATACTTATAACTTCGAAATCGATCGCCGAACACGAAGAACATCTTCGAGCAGTGTTATCAGTCCTGCAGAAACACGGGCTAAGCATCAATCTGAGCAAATGTCAACTAGCGCAAACGCAAGTTAATTTTCTCAGCTACACGATTAACGAACACGGCATCAAACCACCGTCCAGTCGCATCGATGCCATCCTCAATTATGCTCGTCCTGAAACTATCAGCCAACTAGGCCGTTTCTTAGGCGTTATAAACTACTATCGCAGATGCCTACCTCGATCTTCGCACACTCAGGCACCGCTGTCCGCGCTGCTAAGAAATGTAAAGAAGAACGACCAACGACAAATCATCTGGACTACAGAACTCATGTCAGCCTTCGAGAGTTGCAAGCAGAGTATTGCAGACGCAGCGCTCTTATCATTTCCTGCACCGAAATCTGAACTACAGCTGGTTTGTGACGCATCAACCTCGCAATCGGAGCAGTTCTGGAACAACGCACTATCATGACTGGCAACCTCTAGGATTTTTCTCCAAGAAGCTCACCGACACTGAGAGAAATTATTCCACGTACGACCGAGAGCTACTTGCCATATACGAGGCAATCAAATATTTCAGACACGTCGTCGATGCACGCATTTTTGTGATAAAGACTGATCACAAGCCATTGGTTTACGCATTCCAACAGCACCCTGAAAAAGCATCACCTCGACAGCTGCGGCATTTAAATTATATTTCGCAATTCTCGACGACCATCCTTCACATAAAAGGAACAGAAAATATAGTCGCAGACGCTTTTTCGAGGCTTTGCACTATCACGATGTCCACAGCGATCACCGCGGCGCAACTCGAGGAGGAGCAAGCCTCAGATTTTGAGTTGACACGCATCTTGCAAGGAACTACTTCCTTAAAGCTGAAGAAAGTTTGTTTCGGTGGAGAAAATGCAATATACTGTGACGTATCCACTCCAAATCTCCGTCCTTTTGTACCGCAATCTCTTCGCAAACAGGCTTTCTCATATATCCACAATCTTTCGCATCCCAGCTGACGAGCAACTGCCCGTCAAATCAGACAGAAGTTTGTCTGGCCTTCGATGAACAAAGATGTCCTCAAATTGTGTAGATTTTGTCTCCCATGCCAGCGCTCCAAAATTCACAAGCACAATCACCTTCAGCCGGAGAAGATCGCTGTGCCAAATGGAAGATTCGACCACGTCCACCTGGATATAGTTGTTATGCCTTTACAACAAAACTACCGCTATTGTCTCACCATGATTGACCGTTTCTCACGATGGCCAGAAGCAGTACCACTCACTAATATCACGGCCGATACGAAAGCCATGGCGTTCTGGACACACTGGATATCCCGTTTTGGATCACCCAAAACAATCACTACTGATCAAGGCGCGCAGTTTGAATCTGCAGTTTTCAAACAACTAGCCAACCTGATCGGAAGCAAGCATATTCACACTACGGCCTACCATCCGCAATCAAACGGACTTATAGAGAGGTGGCACAGATCCTTCAAATCGTCCTTGATGTGCAGCAGTGGCACGCCGTGGCCTCAACTATTACCAACTGTGCTACTTGGCCTTCGTACCTGCTTCAAAGAAGACATAAAATCATCTGCAGCTGAAATGTTATACGGAGTACCAATTCGACTGCCAAACGAATTCTTCGCCAACATGGATGAAACTGTGGATCCTACGACATTCCTGAGCAGTTTTCGAGAGCACATGCAGAAAATTCGACCAACTCCCACATCGCACCATATTAAAGAAAAAATGTTCCTACTGAAGGGAATTGACAAATGCACCCATGTATTTCTCCGCATAGACGCAGTAAAGCAACCTCTGGAGCCTCCTTACACCGGACCGTACAAAATCATCAAACGCGACAACGACCGAGTTTTCACCATACGAATCGACGGGAAGGACTCAGCAGTATCAGTCGACCGCCTCAAGCCTGTTTTCCTAGTCAAGGACGACAAGCAGTTCGACTCGGAGGAATCCAACCCCACTCCTCAAAGAACTTACGAAAAACGGCGTAAGGTAACATTTGCGAGCCAAGGATCGTGACGGAGTACTGTGGCGACACTGATATATTGGTAGCGTCACCTACAAAATACTAGATTTAAGCGATACGGTAACCCTGTACATTTAAGCGTCATTCTCTCGATACGACTTGATACGCGCGCATTGTGTGTGCCTTATTATAATAAAGCTTTGTAATAAAAGATATATGTACGCAAACGAAGTAAATGGCGAAACCAACATCGCCAAAAGCTGACTACACTGTTATCCGTTACAAAATTTAATCTTTGCAACGCTAATGCCCATCGGCTCTAAAGTTCTTAAGAGCTACTATGGCAGCCAAACATTTCTGCTCAATGACTGTATAATTACGTTTAGGTTTGTTAAGTTTCTTCGAGACAAAAGCGATAGGGCGCTCGTCACCCTCTTCCGACAATTGCACCAACACCGCACATACGCCTGACTGTGAGGGCGGTGGAGCTGGAGCATCGATTCAGACTGGTGATTCTTATTTTCAACTGAATCAGGTATGTGGATTTGGTACAGTTTGGGATCAGCCTTTTAATTAAGGTTACTAATGGACACAGGAATTGAATTTCGAAACTGGGACCGAGCGAAGTCCTCGGTTGAATCTAGCGCGTCACGCACGCACCTCACGCGGCAGCTATTTCGACGCGGACGACGCTACCATCTTCAGCAGGCGCAACTGGGAGACCCCTGGCCGCATTCCACGTGCTGATCGTCTTACGAACTCCGCATTCCACGTGCGGATAATCAGCGGACCACGTGCGGATCGCCTTACCAACTCCGCATTCCACGTGCGGAACATCATAACGGACTCCGCATTCCACGTGCGGATCATCATATCGGACGCCGCATTCCACGTGCGGATCATCAACCGGACTCCGCATTCCACGTGCGGATCATCATATCGGACTCCACCTTCGCGTGCGCATCATCATACGATAACCCTGTACATTTAAGCGTCATTCTCTCGATACGACTTGATACGCGCGCATTGTGTGTGCCTTATTATAATAAAGCTTTGTAATAAAAGATATATGTACGCAAACGAAGTAAATGGCGAAACCAACATCGCCAAAAGCTGACTACACTGTTATCCGTTACAAAATTTAATCTTTGCAACGCTAATGCCCATCGGCTCTAAAGTTCTTAAGAGCTACTATGGCAGCCAAACATTTCTGCTCAATGACTGTATAATTACGTTTAGGTTTGTTAAGTTTCTTCGAGACAAAAGCGATAGGGCGCTCGTCACCCTCTTCCGACAATTGCACCAACACCGCACATACGCCTGACTGTGAGGGCGGTGGAGCTGGAGCATCGATTCAGACTGGTGATTCTTATTTTCAACTGAATCAGGTATGTGGATTTGGTACAGTTTGGGATCAGCCTTTTAATTAAGGTTACCAATGGACACAGGAATTGAATTTCGAAACTGGGACCGAGCGAAGTCCTCGGTTGAATCTAGCGCGTCACGCACGCACCCCACGCGGCAGCTATTTCGACGCGGACGACGCTACCATCTTCAGCAGGCGCAACTGGGAGACCCCTGGCCGCATTCCACGTGCTGATCGTCTTACGAACTCCGCATTCCACGTGCGGATAATCAGCGGACCACGTGCGGATCGCCTTACCAACTCCGCATTCCACGTGCGGAACATCATAACGGACTCCGCATTCCACGTGCGGATCATCATATCGGACGCCGCATTCCACGTGCGGATCATCAACCGGACTCCGCATTCCACGTGCGGATCATCATATCGGACTCCACCTTCGCGTGCGCATCATCATACGATAACCCTGTACATTTAAGCGTCATTCTCTCGATACGACTTGATACGCGCGCATTGTGTGTGCCTTATTATAATAAAGCTTTGTAATAAAAGATATATGTACGCAAACGAAGTAAATGGCGAAACCAACATCGCCAAAAGCTGACTACACTGTTATCCGTTACAAAATTTAATCTTTGCAACGCTAATGCCCATCGGCTCTAAGGTTCTTAAGAGCTACTATGGCAGCCAAACATTTCTGCTCCGTGACTGTATAATTACGTTTAGGTTTGTTAAGTTTCTTCGAGACAAAAGCGATAGGGCGCTCGTCACCCTCTTCCGACAATTGCACCAACACCGCACATACGCCTGACTGTGAGGGCGGTGGAGCTGGAGCATCGATTCAGACTGGTGATTCTTATTTTCAACTGAATCAGGTATGTGGATTTGGTACAGTTTGGGATCAGCCTTTTAATTAAGGTTACCAATGGACACAGGAATTGAATTTCGAAACTGGGACCGAGCGAAGTCCTCGGTTGAATCTAGCGCGTCACGCACGCACCCCACGCGGCAGATATTTCGACGCGGACGACGCTACCATCTTCAGCAGGCGCAACTGGGAGACCCCTGGCCGCATTCCACGTGCTGATCGTCTTACGAACTCCGCATTCCACGTGCGGATAATCAGCGGACCACGTGCGGATCGCCTTACCAACTCCGCATTCCACGTGCGGAACATCATAACGGACTCCGCATTCCACGTGCGGATCATCATATCGGACGCCGCATTCCACGTGCGGATCATCAACCGGACTCCGCATTCCACGTGCGGATCATCATATCGGACTCCACCTTCACGTGCGCATCATCTTTACGAAATTTGCCTACAACGCGCTGATCGCAACACCCCCTGCAAACTGTGTGTGACATGAGATCGATTGAACAAGCTCTGTTTCGTTATTAAAATGTTTTAAATTCAATTAAATTTTGGTAGTATTCGGTTTGAAAGTTATTTCAGCCGAAGATTAGATGTAGCTTTAACGTGTACATATTGTTGGACTTCGAGTCTGCAGAGAGCATTTGTTTCTAATTTCAAAAATAACGCATGAATCGACCTATCATCGGACGTCATCAAGCCAGCTGACTTCGTGGTATCTTTCGTAAGTACGGCATAGCCGCGATTATTATTATGTTTCCTCCAGAAACTCGCGTCCGACAAAGATACACTTGAATTCAAATGTTAACGTAAAAATATTAAAAATCGATTAGAATTAAGCGACAGTTATTAGAATAAATTTTTGTATAGTTTAGTGTGCGCTCTGACAGTTCAGCGACGACTGACTCTTCATTTATTCAGCAAGCGTGTGTGTACTGTTTACATTCGCGACTCTTATAATTAGGTTCTTACATTCTAATATTGCAATGGGACTTATACTACTATGCTTATACACAATTACTACTACTACTACTACAATAGTAGCGATAGTTTTGAAGCAACGATTTAAATTTGAAATTCAATGAAGAACACTTTTATTTTATTCTTATTATTACTAAGTTACTAGAATGTATTTAAAGATTAATTAAATGGAGATTGATATGATTCACTAAATATATAGAAGGTCGCCTGAGGGTTTACAACAAAGGGGAATTTATGACTGATTTTAATATAATTCCAGGAGGGCGGGTATAGAACGGAAGAAGCCACCATCTAATTCTTCCACTGCTAGCTGATCTACCTTTTTGTCCGTCTGCATTTATAACTTCCCGTCCGCTTTTTAGTTGACTCTGTCTACTAGACATCTGCATGATTCCACTCATAACATACGTCACATAGAATACATTCAAATGGAATTGAATTGAATGAGTGAAACGCACGAAATGAAATGACATTGTATGAGTGAGAGGTTCTCATTCCACTCATAACTTACTACCTGCAACGAAATGAACGTAAATGAATGAAGCGTAAAATGAAATGAAACATTTGGAAATGCCTAGAACATTCGAATGATTCGAGTTGTTGCGTGCGAATTCGGTCCATTCCTTTGCTTATACTTGACAGCTGTACTTCAAAGACGCAATAATGGACGCATTATTTTCAAAAGAAGCCGACAAATCTGTATGTATTTGTGTAACGTTTTGTTTTAATTTACTATTTACAACTATAAAAACAAATTTCATTTCTTTTTCATTGTTTTTAGTTGTCACTCGAATCATTCGAATGAAGCGTCTCAATTTACTGTGTTCTCATTCCATTCAATTCATTTCCATCTGTTTCGTTGTTGTGCGACTGAGTCGTACGTAAATTCACTCACTCACTCATACCAGTTTGACTTTGCTTTCATTCTCATTCCATTCATTTTCGGCATTGTGCATTTGAATGTGCCTTTTTCGCCACTCATGCAGATGTCTACTGTCTACATATTGGTAATGTGTCGAATGCGATTCGAGAGTCAAAACAACCACCTCAGCCCTGAACCTAGCCGGCAAGTTAGTTAGACAGAGAAGACTCTCGGGCGCAGATAAACAGTCGTGTTCCTTAATTAATTAATTAATTTCTCGAATGAATATTAATTTGTTGGATAAAACTTGATTAAACAATCGAATAGTCAATAATAATAATAATCATAATAGTCATAATAGTATACATATATAACAAGGTTGTTATTACGTCAACCCGAAACAAGAAGTCAATAAGGAGTTCTAGTATGGAATGATAGTATTGTATTATTACAACTCTATACCGACCAGAACTTCAGATTGACGACGTATATTTGGATGGTGGAAATCGAGACTGTTTGATATTGGATTATTTCAGATCACTCCTCTTTTAACCAGGCAATATTTTCAAAAACCCTAAGAGTAGAATCAGTGTACACAAGTTGGAAAGAAGGATAACCTCAGCTAGTTTGAAATTGTTGTAAACCGTATCCGAAGTAGGCCTATTACAAGAAGCAGCGACAATCTTGCTGTTAGCAATCCTGATTGTTCCATTTGTAACGATACAGTAGCTAGTGAAGTTCCGATCATTGAAACCACCTGTCGACACAGATTTTATAACGAGTGTATATCGCAGTGGATGCTTAACAATGACAATTGTCCCAACTGTCGTAGAGCCTGTAGTTTAGACGAGCTCATGTTAACCACGAATAGCAGGAGCTTAGCGCAACAGTCGACCACCCCGTCAATTCCGGTTAGTGCCAGCAGCGCCGCGGACACGATTGCCCGCGCTAGACCAAACACTCGAAGTCACATCCGTGATAATTCGGGCTCCTCCAATGCTAGATCAGGACCCCCAGAACGAGGTTTAAGGAGAAATCCGTCAAACGCAACCCAGCGCACCCAGCGCAGTGGTCTGCAGTCTCTCGTCTGCCATGTGCGTCCTTAGGAAGTGTGTCGAACAACACCGCAACTTTATCTAAACAACGAGTTCACAACCTTATTAGCAAATCTCTAACTAATTACTTACAAATTACGGTTGCCCTAAGAAACCTTAATTTCCCGTCGCAAGTTCCGCCTTTTAGAGTGGAAGAGGTGCCACTTGAGTGGGATAACGTCATTCCGGATCCACAGATGTCATTTAGATCAGAACTCCCGGAGAGATAGAGATAATAGAGATAGCCGTCCCGATAAAGTCTCGAGTCTCATTGTTAATTGGCATCTTAAATTCAGCGGATCACAAGGTGATATGCCGATCGAAGATTTTATTTACAGAGTGGACTGTTTAACTTCTTGATGTTTAAATGGCTTTGACCTCTTGTATCAATTCGCCTATCTGTTATTCTCAGGACCAGCTTTTTTATTCTACTGGCGGTCTCATTGACATTCGGCTGATAGAAATTGTATTACTCTGTGTACCCGACTCAGAGAAAGATACCAACATCAACGCTCAGATGAAGACATCAAAGAGATGATCAGACGACGAAAGCAGAAACCGAATGAAAATTTCGACGATTTTTTGGACTCGATGTTGGCGATTGCAGATACCATGCGTATCCGATTGTCGAATTCAGACTTAGTAGATGCGGTCAAGAGAAAAGCCCGAGCTAAAACACGAACTCTTGCATGTGCCAATCGCAACGTGCCTTTACGTAACGAATGCCATAAACACGAAGAATTCTATTGGCACGTTACCAACAAGTCATCATGGAGACCCCAGAACCCTAAGCGTGTCGTCCAAGAAGTAATGTACGAAGATGACGGTAACGCTGATCAAGAGGATGATCAAGAAGTTGAAGTAAATGTCCTTTGCTCATCCAAATACTGGAACTGTGATGCCGCGGGTCATGGTTACCACGATTGTTTAAAACCCCGTCGAGTAGTTTATTATGGTTGTGGGAGACTGGACACGTTCAAGCCTAGTTGTCCAGATTGCAAACCGACTTCGGAAAACTCCAACGTGGATGTCCGGAACCGTCCGAAACCGGATGTCCGTCACAAAAACCTAATTCGGATGATTGGAATGTTATCTTGGAGCCCAGCCTCGGACAGAACATTCCAACCCCATTAGACACGTCTGATGGTTAAAAGAATATAAAAGACGACGAACAGAAATCTTTAAAGACGAGGTCGACTTGCGTCCGAACTGCCGGTCCACTGATCGTCTAAGACGTCACAAAAACAACTATTTAAACAAGTATTAATTTCCTCTCTAGTCCACAAAGGAGATGACATTAGACCGTTTACATATATTACTCTGTTGAATGAGCGTTACTTAGCCTTACTAGATAGTGTTGCGAATAAAAGTGTCATCGGCGGTAAGCTAGCCCAGCGAATTTTAAAGCAAGGGTTAGACTTCACCAAATCATATTCGAATGTTAAAATGGCAGATGGAACAAAGCAGGCAATATCGGGCATTATAACTCTACCAATCGAATATAACGCACTTAAAGCCAATTTCCAATTTCTTATAGTGGAAACCATCACTCAAGACGTAATTTGTGGAATCGATTTTTGGAAGACATTCAAAATATCTTTAAGCTTTCAGGTCAACGAGATCGGAGAAGAATCTACGGACGTGACCCAACTTCAGCTAACGGCTGCCCAACAACGTGAATTACATGCGGTGACGGAGTTATTTCTCTCGTTTGCGCGAGATGGACTGGCAAAGACTACGTTAGCATACGTGAGCATACGTTCGATACCGGACAAGCGAAACCTATTAAACAAAGGTTCTTTCCAATATCGCCGGCCAAAGAGAAGCGGTTATGTGCGGAGGTCGATCGAATGTTAAGACTAGGAGTAATCGAAGAAGCAAAAAGTTCCGCATGGTCCTCACCAGGGATATTGATAGTAAAACTAGGCAAGGATCGCTTCTGTCTAGACTCGCGTAAGGTGAATGAGTTAACGAAGAAGGATGCGTACCCAATGCCGAGTTTAGAAGGTTTGCTTAGTAGATTGCCTCCAGTACATTGTATCTCTAAAATCGATATAAAGGATGAATTTTGGCAGATTTGTCTCGATGCTACGTCCAAGTTGTAACGGATTGCTACTCGGCTTGGGTGGTGGTGGGAGGTAGTTGGGACGCACGCGCCATTGTCCAGCTGCTCCTTGTCGGCTATGTGGGGTGGTGGTCTTGTCCCTATACCTCAGCCTGATCATCCTCAAAATATTCAAACAAATTCGCGTGCAGCGACAAGAATTGGTTAAGGGCTGAAAGAGTTAAACACAACACAGAAAATCGGACGACAACTACCTTTCCTCATCTTCCTTGCGATCCTCTGATGGCCTCGAGGTCCGATAATGCCCGCCCTGCCTTGGCCGCCTTTCTCCAAAAAAGATGCATTGCACACTATACTTGGACGGCCCCTTTTTAGATTACTAACACATGTTCACGAAGGAGTTATCCTAGCCATAGGCAAACAAAGGTTTTCTACCACATTATAAAATTTATTCTTAGCATAATAAATGAGATTTCTTACAACTAACAACTTGAAGAAAAATGAACACGGGCCAACGACTAATACCTACGCCCGAAACCTATGTACACAATATACAGAAATCGCATGCGATATAAAAGTATGCCTTAAACAACTACAAAGATTCTGGTGTAAACATAACTTAAAATTAAACTTCACAAATTAGATCTCATCTAAACTATGCGGATGCGAACAAGACGAAGGCATATAATAACGAATTGTGAGCGCATCGACAAAATATAATTATTTAAAGTAAACTGCTGCTGTGGTGGTACGATCAAAAATGCAGAAAAAGTAAAAGAGAGACAAAGCAAAAACAACTCAGATTCTATCCCAATGTTCCGCGCTTAACCTTGAACTTGAAATTCCCTTCCCTTCGTTCAGAGGCTCTAAAACTTTGCCCTACTTTTAATCGCGCAAACAGTGGGACAAGGAGCGAAAAATATCGTGAGCCTAATTTCTTGCATTCTTTCTTTAATGCTCGCTACTAAAATTCAAGAGATTTGTACACTCACCGAGATCCGGGGTTCCACCGACGAAAGCGCTTCCGTTGGATTCCGCACCTGTTGGAGACATTAATAATCTTTTTTCGCAAATATATTTTGGTCTTTGACCCACTGTGCCCTATTGCGGGCTGAGCAGAACAAAAAAAATAACAAAAAAAAAGGAAGAAGAAGATAGAGCGCATATGGGGGACGAAAATCAGCCGATCCTTCTTTGTCACCCTTCACACACTATTTTTTTTTTACACTGCCACTTTTTCCTTCTCGTCTCCGCTTACTATTATTCACTTTTTCTTTTCCTCACTGAAACACCGCTTACATAATCTATTTAACTAAAGAAAAACTAACAAAAATATCCGCCGGCCATCAGCCTCTCGATCCTCGTCTTTTCCCGCGCCTCTGATTCGCGAATTTTCTCCGTTATCTCGTTTTTCCCGATTACGTCGATGCGTAGCCAACCGCGAGACAAAATTTACAACTCATTTTCTCCGTTTTGCGTCCGCCGAACCATAACTCGAAATGAGAACTGGGGACTTGGACTTGGGTTTCCTTTTTCGTTCTCTTCCTTAGCTGCTCAATAGGAACGCGTAGAATTAATTAATTAATAAGTTGGTTTTCTATAAGGTTTCCAGCGATCCCTTATTTCTGGGTATTAGTGGGGTCACTATTCCGGTCGATGTTGGGCCGTATTTTTACTCGATATTAGATTTCGTACTAAGCGCCAATTCTGGATAAAACAATAGACCGCTTGCACCACCGCCCAAATCGCACTTGTTTTTTTATTCCTCGCTTACCCTGCAATTGGACTTAGCGCTGCTTTTGGCTGGATTTTCCCCTTCTTAATGCTTCGCCATTTGCTTTCCACTGCCACTTGGTAACGTCTCTAATTTCTTCCAGCGCCAAACTCTCCTCGTGAACAGCCAAATCAGAAAAGAAAGCTGGCGTTGAGTTGAAGTTACTGGGAAGCTATCCCTGCTCTCTCCCGCCGAGCCTACGGTATTTCCCGAGATCTGACAGATGCCTATGTTGCCTCTTTCTATACTAACGCTTTTTCTCGACTTTCCTCATCTGCCCTCTTTTCTCGTTACGGGAACGACATGTAGATGGCGCCACCGCTTTTCTTGCCTGCCGACTAGTTTTATTGCCACAAGCGCTACAAAATCAAAGACAGCATTTACCATACCGAATAGGCCTCTCTATCAATTCACACGCATGGCTTTTGGCCTTTGTAATTCTCCACACACGATGTGTCGCCTGATGGATCCCCTACTCAATGAAGGATCACGTTTTCATCTATTTAGATGACCTTCTGGTCATGTCATCTACGTTTGAAGATTACTTAAGCCATTTAATTGCAGTCGCCAAGCGCTTACGAGAATCCGGATTAACAATCAATATTCGAAAAAGACAGTTTGGATTGAAAAAGGTGAAATACCTCGGCCATATCGTGGGCGAAGGAACACTTCAAGTCAACCCAGAGAAGGTACGAGCGGTACAAGAATTTTTGAGACCACAAACAATGCGTCAGTTACGTCGTTTCTTAGGAAGGACTGGCTGGTACCAGAGATTTATTCCAAACTGCTCAGCAGTGACAGAGCAGTGACCACCGACCATTCATCCTCCAATAAGTTGCGTGTTCCTATGGTATTGGTGCAGTATTAGCACAGCTAGACGATGAGGAAAATGAGCTTCCGATAGCTTATATGTCAAAGAAACTAAACCAAGCTCAGCGAAACTACTCGGTGACTGAGTTGGAATGTTTGGCAGTAATACTGGCGATAAAGAAATTTCGTATGTACATAAAGTTTCAGGGTTATAATTTTTGTATAGAACATAGGAGAGAATCACAAAATATAGTGGCAGATGCGCTTTCACGAGCAGACGAAGTAGAAATCGATATCTCAGCCACGTCCCTGCAATCGAATTAGACTCTCCCGCGTTTTTATACAAGGAAAATTCTAATTTCTAAAGAAAAATTCGTAAAGGCTGCTATTCCCGATTATCAAGTCATTGATAAGTATTTATACCATCGTCCCAAGTTTCCATCACTGGAAGAAGATCGACCCCGAATGGAAGCTGTTTGTTCCAGTTGGTCTTAGACAATCCATTTTGGAATCTGCGCACAGTCAACCAGTAGCTGCCCATCGCGGGATTGCTAAAACTCTGGAACATATCCGAAGGTATTTATATTGGCCACGTATTGTTGTCGACGTACGGGATTTTGTAGGCAAGTGTGAACTGTGTCAGACTTCAAAATATCCCACGCGATCGTTAAAGCCACCGATAGGATCTCCAGTCGTTACGCATCGGCTCTTTCAAAGGCTGTACGTTGATTTTATTGGACCCTTCCCGCGATCTAAACGAGGAAATATTGGAATCTTCATAATCTTAGATCACTTTTCGAAGTTCACCTTTCTCAAGAAATTCACATCGAAGGTAATTATTTAGTATCTTAGGGAGGATATTTTCTCTTGCATAGGAGTGCCGGAAACATTAGTAAGCGACAATGGCACTCTTTTCAAAAACACCATGAGTTCATTTCGATCCTGACCTCATATGGAGTGTTTACTGGAGTCTATTCGCCGCAAAGCAATTCGGCCGAGCGGGTCAACGATCTATTAACGCGGCCTTGCGTACGTACATCCGATCGGACCAACGGGATTGGGACCAATATATAAGCAGCATAAACTGTTCCCTGCGTAATAGCATACACCAATCGATCGGACAGTTACCCTATATGGTAGTGTATGGCCAACACATGGTCACTCATGGAAATACTCTCACTCATGGAGGATAATACGGCACAAGTAGGGCGGCCCGATGAGTTCGACAAAATTCGTTCAAGCATTCTTCGCCACATGGAAAAGGCTTATGTGCAGAATAAGAAAGTTTATGACCTTCGCAGCAAACCACGATGTTTTCAACTAGGACAGCTGGTAATTAAGCGGAATTTTTCGATAAGCAAACTGGCAGATCATTTCAACGCCAAATTAGCACCCATAGGTGATAAGGCAAGAGTAAAAAAACGAATAGGAAACTCGTTGTACTTACTGGAGGACCTAAACGGAAGAGAGCTTGGCACCTTTCACGCCAAGGAATTTGCGAATGCAGAAGCTAACCACCCTTTTCCCAGTTTTAAACTCGATGTCAATAGACTGCCTTTAAATCTGTTGGTGTGAGGGCGGTTTTACACCATTTTCAAGTATTCAAGATTTCGATTTATTATCTAAAGCGATAACTAGTGAAGTTCCAGGGAATTGATCTGGCAGCCCTACCACTTTTGTCTAGGATAAGTAAATAAAATTTCCTAACGCGAGATCACCCGAAATGCAACTCTGCTGCTGTTAAAAGCTTACCGCCTTTATTGTCGGCGTCAGTTCGGTCTCTTGTTATACTGATCTGAAATAAGAAAGTCGTATGACATAGTGCTTGCGAATTTAATTAAAACCGATATAAAGATGATATAAATCATCTAAGCCACGTGCAAATAGTGAAGACCAGCTGGAGCACCGATTCAGACAGAATCTGGTGATTCTTATTTTCAACTGAATCAGGTATGTGGATTTGGTACAGTTTGGGATCAGCCTTCTAATTAAGGTTACCAATGGACACAGGAATTGAATTTCGAAACTGGGACCGAGCGAAGTCCTCGGTTGCATCTAGCGCGTCACGCACGCACCCCACGCGGCAGCGACTTCGGCGCGGACGACGCTACCATCTTCAACAGGCGGATCGCCTTACGAACTCCGCATTCCACGTGCGGATCGCCTTACAAACTCCGCATTCCACGTGCGGAACATCATAACGGACTCCGCATTCCACGTGCGGATCATCATATCGGACGCCGCATTCCAAGTGCGGATCTTCAAATGGACGCCGCATTCCAAGTGCGGATCTCCAAACGGACTCCGCATTCCACGTGCGGATCATCATAACGGACTCCGCATTCTACGTGCGCATCATCTTTTCGGAATTTGCCTACAACGCGCTGATCGCAACACCCCCTGCAAACTGTGTGTGACATGTGATCGAATGAACAAGCTCTGTTTCTTCAAGGGATCCTAAGTGTAATTTGTAGGACCCTAAGGATCATGGAAGGGTGGGCATAACGCAGACTTGCGTGATGGAAGAAGTGATGTTGGCAAGTGTATCCCTTATTTTCTCCCTCTTTAGTTTTTTTTTCTTTCTATTTTTATTCTAGCCTTTTTTTTTGTTCGTCCCCTTTTTGTCCATAAATATAGTACGCGAATTTTAATTATTTTTCAATAGCAAACGAGCATTTTAACGTGGCGGTTCTTTCTTTTGCTGATCCACCCCAAGCCGACTAGATATCTGAAATGCCGAGGACATCGCGTGCTCCGTTAACACGTTAATATTCCACCAGCTCAGTCTTAATAAATCGTTATATGCTACAGAAATAATTATGGCGTCAGAGTTCAGAATAGTCATCAACATCAAACTGTGTGGAATTTTCGTTTACCACTGGAGACTAAAATATGGTTTTTTATTTTCTTTTGTGGTCACTATTGTAAGCAAATTGGCCTAAGTGAATGCGTTTATAGCGGCATCAGGTTACACGATTGGATTAACTTACTTTAAATAAAGGTATTGTTCCGGGAGTGTAAGTTTGATATGCCGTCCCAAAAAAAAAAGAACAGATATATAACGCTGGTTCCTGTGATTGGTCGCGGATATCAGGGAAGATTTCTATATCCTGCCACGCAGGATAATAAGCGCTGTGCTCTTTGGGTATTAGTGGATTAGAGCATTCTTCTAAGTAAGGGTTCTACCTTATTACATTATTCTCATTAGGTGCTTATAAATTATGTTTGCTTGAATGCTAACTTTTGTAGCCAGAATATAGTTACTTGGATCGACTATTATTTAGCAGCGGCAGTACATTCTTTGTGTATATTAGTTAGCTATTGCGGGTAGCACATGAATATATTATAATATAGTAGCAATAGTGCGCTGCCAGTCAAGGTATATAGGGGTTTCAGTTGGTTGCGAGTCACCAACTAAGCATTATTATCTTGGAAAAATAAAAAAACGATGGATCAGTTGCATGTGCGAAATCAAATATAATCTCAATAGCTATCTATCTTGTTACGTTAATTTCTGATACACAATGTCAACAGACTAATGATTTCTAGACACGAAGATTATCCTGATTCCCGAAGATAATTATTTGTTACAAAAAAAAAAAAATATATATACAAACAACAATTAAAGATTGCGGCTCAATAAGCAGATTTATGAGGAAAATATGTTTAAAAAAAAAAAAAAAATAATAATAATAATAATAGTAAAATTAAAAATATAAATATATATATGTAATAAAAACTTACGGAAATGTCGGAAGAAAACGCACCCGCAGGAGACAACTCGGTAATGACAAACGTTGACTGCTTTATTTGCTTGAAAGGAATTGAATACTCGGCTCAACTATTAGCAGCAAGTTGTGGTCATAGCTTTCATCGAGTTTGTTTTAATGTAAAGGTACGAAATCATAAAGTTTGTCCAGTTTATAAAGTAGACTTAGACGTGAAAGCGAAAATACTAGTAGGACAGCCAGTGCCCTGGGTAGGTCTCAAAACGATTTAAGTCAGGAATTAACAGAGAATTGTAATACAGGCGACGACAATATGGAAGCGTTACAGCAAGTCGTAAAGGAGTCTAATAGACGAACAGAATTTCTTGCAGAAACCATTAGTTCCTGTTTTCAAAAAATGTTTACCTTATTGGAGAATCAAAAGCAAGACGCAGCAACTAGTAGTAACCGATCCGAACATGACGCGCAGCCTCATGAAACAGAAAATCCTTCCTTGAGGGGAACTCCCGCTGCAGTTGGAAATATTCCTTCAGCAGGACTCGAGTCTGAATCTAGATTCTTACCAATAGATACAAACTTGCGTTCAGATCGTATCAGCCAGATAGTTATAAACTGGAAATTGCGGTTTTCAGGTCGTTCAAATATGTCGATTGATGACTTTATATATAGAGTAGAAGCACTAACGTTTCAAACCCTTAATGGTAACCTCGATCTTTTATCTCGCCATATAAGTAACTTGTTAGAAGGGAGCGCTAATGACTGGTTTTGGCGGTACCACAAAAGCGTTCGATCAATTCAGTGGAGCCATTTGCGAGCCGCCATGAGGGCACAATTTAAAGACGAGCTGACAGGCCGAAACATTCGGTCAGCCATTGACCGACGCAAGCAAAGGGAGAACGAATCTTTTGACGAATTTTATGAGTCGATCGTGGTGTTAGCCGATAAGCTTTCAATGCCCTTGTCAGAGTTGGCACTGTTGGACTTATTGCGCGCAAACTTGCACCCGCAAATTCAACATGAGCTTCTTTACGAGAAAATTAGTAGTCCAGCACACCTTCGCCATTTAGTTAGAACACGTGAATAATAAACCAAACTTTCAAAGGCCTCAAGCTCCTGTGCGACGTTCAATTCACGCCGTAGAGAGCCAGCCCGATGGCGAAGAGCAGTTTAGCGAGGATGACGAAAGTCTTGACGTAGCTGCAGTTAATTTGGTATGCTGGCACTGCCAAAAAAGTGGCCATCGATACCAAGATTGCCTTAGTGAACGTCAGGTGTTCTGTGGCTGTGGCCAGCCTAATACCTATAAACCTTCTTGTTCAAAATGTACGGGATCAAAAAACGTAGTGGGCCGTGCACCAGTGGCAAGTGCACGGAGGAGTCAGTCATCAGTTGCGACACAGGCAGACCTGTAAAGCAATCCCAATCTACAGAAACCAACATGCCTGACAAGACCACTTCACTAGCGGTACAACAATCCATACGTCCAGCTTCAGTAATGGGCAGAAGATATTGCACACGCCTTCGTGAATATTACAAAAGAATTAAAAATGAAAAGCAGGCTCTGATCTCTGCCATCGTAGGTCACGACGTACGACCATATGCAGAAATTACTATACTAGGAAAGCAGATGATAGGAATAATGGATACAGGTGCATCCATTAGTTGCATAGGAGGAGAATTTGCTAGAGAAATATTTAACCGAAATATAACTTATAAACCAATGTCATCAAATGTTCGCACTGCCGACGGTCAACTGCAGGGTATAACTGGAAAACTCGGTCTGGATGTTACGTATCGGGGAGCAACAAAGACCCTAAACTTTTATATTGTTCCTTCACTTGTTCAGCCGTTATATCTAGGCATTGATTTTTGGGCTGAATTTGAAATTTTGCCTTCCGGCTTGTCAGTCCAAGGCTTGGCGATATCCAGCCTAGCAGGTGAAGATAACAAGGCAGCTGATACTATCACGCAGCGATAGTAGCTGACGGCGGATCAGCGTAATCAATTAGAAAAGGTCGTTCAATTATTTCCTTCATTTTTAGAAAAGGGTCTAGGGAAAACAAACTTGTTGCATCACGAGATAGATGAAGGAAGTGCAAAACCTATTAAGCAGCGCCATTATCCGGTTTCGCCGGCGATCGAAAAACTCATGTATGAGGAAATAGATCGCATGATCGGCCTTGGAGTCATTGACGAATCTAATAGTTCCTGGTCCTCGCCAGTGGTGATCGTTAGGAAGCCAGGCAAGGTGCGCCTTTGTATCGACTGCCGAAAAGTAAATATGGTGACACGGAAGGATGCTTATTCCATGCCTCTTATAGAGGGTATATTGAGTCGTCTCCATAGGGCTGAGTATATCACTAGCCTTGACCTCAAAGATGCGTATTGGCAAATACCTCTTGAGCCTGAATCCAGGGACAAAACAGCCTTTACAGTGCCTGGCAGGCCCCTGTATCAGTTTAAGGTTATGCCCTTCGGCTTGACCAATGCCCCATCCACCATGTCAAAACTAATGGATCGTATAATTCCAGCCTACCTTAGAAATGAGGTATTCATTTATCTTGATGACCTTCGTATAATTTCCGACACCTTCGAACGGCATACAAATGTTCATAAGGAAATTGCTGAGGCCTTGGCTAAAGCGGGTCTCACTATTAATGTACAAAAAAGTAGGTTCTGTGTGCCTGAAGTTCAGTATTTGAATCATATTGTCGGCCACGGGATTATATCCATGGATGCTGCTAAAATTGAAGCCATCAAAGAGTATCCCACCCCCCAGTCTCAAAAACAACTTCGCCGATTCTTAGGCATGACTGGGTGGTACAGTAAGTTTATAGGGAATTATGCGTCAATAACCTCCCCGCTCACAGACTCTTTAAAAAAGAAAAAATCCTTTACGTGGTCGAGCGCGGCTGAGCAATCCTTTCAAGACTTGAAAGCAGCATTGTGTAAGGCTCCCGTTCTGCATATGCCTGATTTTAATCGCCCGTTTTTCATACATTGTGATGCGAGTCACACGGGAGTTGGCGGCGTTTTGATGCAAATCAACCAGGAAGGTGACGAAATTCCTATAGCTTTTATGTCACGCAAGCTAAATGAATGCCAGCGAAACTATTCTGTAACAGAAAAAGAGTGCTTGGCCGCTATTCTGAGCATTAAAAAATGTAGACCCTACGTAGAACGTTATACTTTTACTGTGATAACGGACCACGCCTCCTTAAAATGGTTGATGTCGCAATCCGACTTGAGTAGTCGTTTAGCCAGATGGGCACTCAAACTACAAGGATATAGCTTTACCATTCAGCATAGAAAGGGCGTAAGAAACGTTGTTCCAGACGCGCTGTCACGCACCTTTACGGAAGATTTGTCTGCAATAGAAAGCGAACACGCAATTGATATTCGCTCTCCACATTTCCAATCAAAACAATATCAAGATCTGAGGGTAAAACTCATGCAAGCTCAAAAGCAGTTGCCTGACGTGAAAGTCGTGGATGATTGCATTTATAGGAAGACAGAGCATGCATCCCGGGAAAGGCTAGCAGACGACATGATATGGAAATTATGGCTGCCACAAGAATTGGTACCTGTTGCCCTGGAAAAGGCGCACGATAGCCCTTTATCCTCGCACTGTGGGATTAAGAAAACATTAGAGAGGATACGAAGGCATTATTTTTGGCCAAATTTAGTTAACGAAGTTAAAGAGTATGTAAATAATTGTGCAGTATGTAAAAGTATTAAGCATCCCAATTATGTTTTGAGACCCCCTCTGGCTAAAACAGGTGAATCGCAACGGCTATTCCAAACGCTTTATATCGATTACTTGAGCCTTATCCTCGTTCAAAATCAGGTCACGTGGGGATATTGGTAGTACTCGATCACTTTACAAAATTCCCATTCCTAAAGCCAGTGAAAAATTTCACTGCTGAAGCTATTCTGAAGTATCTTGAAGAAGACCTGTTTCACTGTTTTGGAATTCCGGAGGTTATATAATCCGACAACGGAGTTCAGTTCAAATCTAACATATTCAACAATTTATTAAAGAAATACGGCATTCAGCATGCGTATACAGCCGTGTATGCCCCTCAAGCTAACGCGTCAGAACGGGTAAGCCGTAGTATTATCTCTGGAATCAAAGCGTATGTTTATCCGGATCAGTCTAATTGGGATGAGAAACTTAGTAGCATATGCTGTTCCTTGCGATCCAGTTGGCATTCAGCTGTTAACAATACTTCATATCGCTTGGTTTTTGGTCAGCACATGATCACAGAAGGTTCTACATACAAGCTGTTGAGAGAATTGGACTTGCTAGAGGATCGAGCTGTTCAATTCAGTCGAGAGGATTCTGTGAATATTCTTAGAAAAGATGCAGTCAAAGCAATGAAGCAACAACAAAGTCGGAATGAGAAGTCTTATAACTTAAGAAGCCGAGTCGTGTCATATACCGTTGGCCAGGAAGTTCATCGTAGAAACTACCAGCAAAGCAAGTTTGTAAAAGGTTTTAATGCCAAACTAGCACCAGCATTTGTGAAAGCTAGAATTAGAAGAAAGCTAGGTTCAACTTATTACGAGCTAGAAGACCTTCAAGGAAAATTAGTTGGAAAATTCCACGCGAAAGATATCAAACAATGATATAAATTAGCTCTCCAAGCTGGTATCACACATTGTGAGAACATGTCTCCCAAGTGCGATAATTAAGTGCGTTATAATTTGCGAAATTTACAACCAAGACGCCTAAATTTTGACGACGAAAGCGATCAAGAGAATCTGTCCACCGCCATGCCGGACCCGAACACAGATTTCTCCGCTCAAATTCGAGAACTCCAACAACAGCTCGAGGCACTTCGGACAAACGTTCCTGCGAACAGAGATGAGACGCCGCGAACGCACACACGTGTTACCGTGCATTTGCCAAAATTCACACACAACAGCCCGCACCTGTGGTTTGCTCAAGTGGAGCGATCATTCCGTTTGCACCACATTGTCGACGACACTGACAAGTTCGACTTGGTGACACTGCATTTGGAAGAAGATGTGGTTTTGGCTGTGGAGGATTTGGTCACTCGTCCACCGGCAGGCAACAAGTACGCAGCAATCAAAACTCGCTTGCTGCAAAAGTTCGCTGAATCGCCCGAGACAAAACTGCGACGACTACTTCAAGGAGGAGGTGCCACCGGATTAAAGCCTTCGGAAATCTTGGCAAATATGCGACGCTTGGCCCCGGATCCTGAGATGCCAGCCTCCATTCGTCCGCTGCTCACCGTATGGGATGAGTCGGACTTGGACAAGCTTGCGAAGATTGCAGACAAAATGCTCGAAGCCGTTGGCACGAACGCCTCGTTTGCCATCGGCACATCTTCAACTGCTGTTCCTCCAGCAAATCCGGCTATCTGCGCAGTTGCCCCTGCAGATCCTTTGAAAGAACTTTCTGACAATTTACGTTCGCTCATGCAAGATGTCACAGCATTGAAAGAGGATGTCAAGTGCATCCAATCACGCAACCGATCACGCAGTTCATCTCGTGGCGCCAGACCAGCGGACAATTCCGGTCAACAGACTTCAGGAGCACAGGAAAATCTTTGTTTTTACCACAAGCGCTTTGGTGACAACGCAAATAAATGCCGACCACCCTGCGCACGCTCCACGTCGTTAAACTAGAGGAGCTGCCGCCTGACGCGCTGGTCAGCGGCAGCCAGGACAGCACGTTAGCCTTCGAGAGTTGCAAGCAGAGCATAGCAGACGCAGCGCTTTTATCATTTCCTGCACCGAAATCTGAACTACAGCTGGTTTGTGACGCATCGGGCCTCGCAATCGGAGCAGTTCTGGAAGAACGCACTAGTCATGACTGGCAACCTCTAGGATTTTTCTCCAAGAAGATCACCGACACTGAGAGAAATTACTCCACGTACGACCGAGAGCTACTTGCCATATACGAGGCAATCAAATATTTCAGACACCTCGTCGATGCACGCATTTTGGTGATAAAGACTGATCACAAGCCATTGGTTTACCGTTCCAACAGCGCCCTGAAAAAGCATCACCTCGACAGCTTCGGCCTTTAAATTATATTTCGCAATTCTCGACGACAATCCTTCACATAAAAGGAACAGAAAATATAGTCGCAGACGCTTTTTCGAGGCTTTGCACTATCACGATGCCCACAGCGATCACCGCGGCGCAACTCGAGGAGGAGCAAGCCTCGGATTTTGAGTTGACACGCATCTTGCAAGGAACTACTTCCTTAAAGCTCAAGAAAGTTTGTTTCGGTGGAGAAAATGCAATATACTGTGACGTATCCACACCAAATCTCCGTCCTTTTGTACCGCAATCTCTTCGCAAACAGGCTTTCTCATATATCCACAATCTTTCGCATCCCAGCGGACGAGCAACTGCCCGTCAAATCAGACAGAAGTTTGGCTGGCCTTCGATGAACAAAGATGTCCTCAAATGGTGTAGATTTTGTCTCCCATGCCAGCGCTCCAAAATTCACAAGCACAATCACCTTCAGCCGGAGAAGATCGCTGTGCCAAATGGAAGATTCGACCACGTCCACCTGGATATAGTTGTTATGCCTTTACAACAAAACTATCGCTATTGTCTTACAATGATTGACCGTTTCTCACGATGGCTAGAAGCAGTACCACTCACTAATATCACGGCCGATACGATAGCCATGGCGTTCTAGACACACTGGATATCACGTTTTGGATCACCCAAAAGAATCACTACTGATCCAGGCACGCAGTTTGAATCTGCAGTTTTCAAACAACTAGCCAACCTGATCGGAAGCAAGCATATTCACACTACGGCCTACCATCCGCAATCAAACGGACTTATAGAGAGGTGGCACAGATCCTTTAAATCGTCTTTGATGTGCAGCATTGGCACGCCGTGGGCTCAACTATTACCAACTGTGCTACTTGGCCTTCGTACCTGCTTCAAAGAAGACATAAAATCATCTGCAGCTGAAATGTTATACGGAGTACCAATTCGACTGCCAAACGAATTCTTCGCCAACATGGATGAAACTGTGGATCCTACGACATTCCTGAGCAGTTTTCGAGAGCACATGCAGAAAATTCGACCAACTCCCACATCGCACCATATTAAAGAACAATTGTTCCTTCTGAAGGGAATTGACAAATGCACCCATGTATTTCTCCGCATAGACGCTGTAAAGCAACCTCTGGAGCCTCCTTACACCGGACCGTACGAAGTCATCGAACGCGACAACGACCGAGTTTTCACCATACGAATCGACGGGAAGGACTCAGCAGTATCAGTCGACCGCCTCAAGCCTGTTTTCCTAGTCAAGACCGACAAGCAGTTCGACTCGGAGGAATCCAACCCCACTCCTCAAAGGTAACATTTGCGAGCCAAGGACCGTGACGGATTCACTGGAAGGGGAGTACTGTGGCGACACTGATATATTGGTAGCGTCACCTACAAAATACTAGATTTAAGCGATACGGTAATCCTATACATTTAAGCGTCATTCTCTCGATACGACTTGATACGCGCGCATTGTGTGTGCCTTATTATAATAAAGCTTTGTAATTAAAGATATATGTACGCAAACGAAGTAAATGGCAAAACCAACATCGCCAAACATCAAGATAGGGTGGCGCCATCTATGGCGGGAAACTGAGACCTGCCGTACTGGCAACTTCGAAAATAGGGTAATTCTCTGGCTGCCAGTGTACTGTCATTATTGTCAACTTTGACGGATCCATATTTCCGATCTGGGGTAACCTTCTGAGCCCACGCTTCCAGATCGTTCTTTTCCACTTTGGCCATCATCGAGAGCAGTTGTCTTCTGGAAGCAATTAGTTTTTTTTTTTGATCGTGATTGAATTGTTTCCAATAACGACAAGCTAAGTGCAAGCAATTAAACAAACAAAAAAAAAAATTGAACGACAAAGAAAAAAAAAACGGCGACTAGTAGTAAAAGCCAGTGGGAAAGAAAGAGCAATTGTGTTGTACTGGATGCCAGGCCTGAATGCAGGGTAAATATTTAATAACCCCGGTTAACGAATTAGGAAGTGATTTTTTGTTTTATTTTTTTTTCGTTGGCGATTTTTCATTTCGGAAAAAAAAACCATAGCGTGGCACCTTGTGAGCAGTCCCATAGGCAAAAGTTAAGCGGAAAAGTGAGCCAGCATCGCAGCGCCGTAGCCGTAGTCGTTGAACAATTGACCAGCAAGAAAAGAATGTAAAGGAAAAAATAAGCAATGATGACGTCATAAAATGGATCTTCGAAAACCCTAGCTTGTCCCAAAAGCAATACCTGTGCCGCCTGCAAAAATAAACCAAAAGATATTAAATAAAGGAGAAGAAACGAAAACGTAGCTGCTAGCCAGTGCAGGCGATATGACGTCGAGCTACCCTGTTAATAAGCTCATACTTTGCGACTAGTGCCATTCTCCTCAGCGATATTTACCGATATCACCTGGTAGTTCGACCAATGGGTTAATTAAGAAACCAATTGGCTTAAAGTTTAACAAGAGAGAACGCTATAGTCGAGTTCCCCGACTATCTGATACCCGTTACTCAGCTAGTGGAAGTGCGAAGGCGAGTCATCAACACTGACAGTTTTTTTCGGTTTGCGGGCGTTAGAGTGGGCGTGGCAAAAAGTTTTTTGGCAAATCGATAGAAATTTATAGGACTAATACAAAAATGAAAAAATATCAAAACATTTATCAATAGTGTGGGCGTAGCAGCTTTGGGCGGTTTGTGGGCGTTAGAGTGGGCGTGGCAAAAAGTTTTTTGGCAAATCGTTAGAAATTTGTAAGACTAATACAAAAATGAAAAAATATCAAAACATTTTTGAAAAGTGTGGGCGTGGCAGTTTTGGGCGGTTTGTTGGCGTTAGAGTGGGCGTGGCAACATGAATCGACAAACTTGCGCTGCGTCTATGTCTCTGGAGTCTGTATGCTTAATCTCAACTTTCTAGCTTTTGCAGTTCCTGAGATCTCGACGTTCATACGGACAGACGGACAGACAGACGGACGGACAGACGGACATGGCCAGATCGACTCGGCTACTGATCCTGATCAAGAATATATATACTTTATATGGTCGGAAACGCTTCCTTCTGCCTGTTACATACTTATCAACGAATCTAGTATACCCTTTTACTCTACGAGTAACGGGTATAAAAATTATCCTCTCTTGTTACTGTATGAAATGTTACTCATGAAATTGAAAAAAAAATGCAATCAAATAAGAGAAAAATGTTGATGAAGTGAACGGGTGAAAACTAAAATACAAAGTAAAAAGAAAAGTATGTGAAAAAAAATTAAATCGCTAAAAAAAAAGAAATAAACATATAATTCCGCAAGCTGAAATCAAACGAACATAATAAAAACAATTCCTAAATACTAATGTGATTATATTACGAAAATAAAATTATGATAAGAAAAAAAACCGACGACGACCTAACTTTGTAACCAAAAACGAGAACTTTTTTTCCCAGCCGATCGCCGCAGCCAAAGATCTTTCGCCGCCGGAATTGGATTTGCTGGAAGTGCTCTATTACATATATTGTTTTACTCTACTCTTTATTTAGTTATTTCGTCATCGGCAATACGCATATTATATTATACCTATTAATTATTGAATTACACTGTTTTATATAAGATTAACCCAGTTCTTTTCCAGCAACATTTATCTCTTTGCCAATAATTTACTATACTTATATATATATGTATATAGCTAATTTCTTTAAATACATTTATCTATTCATAACTAATGGTAAAACTAAAGATATAACGAGAATTGAAATAGGAATTTAGGTGAATTATGTCAAAAATATATACTTATAGAACTGAGATTAATATGAAATGGATAGTTTATATGTCACTATGTTAATAAAAGGTTATGAGCATGAATTTTAGATAAATTTCTCCTTATCCGGGGGTCATGGATATCAAAGTGTCATGGCATGAGTAGAAGGTAGTCACTTCAAGGGATCCTAAGTGTAATTTGTAGGACCATAAGGATCATGGAAGGGTGGGCATTACGCAGACTTGCGTGGTAGAAGAAGTGATGTTGGCAAGTGTATCCCTTTTTTTCTCCCTCTTTAGTTTTTATACCCGTTACTCGTAGAGTAAAAGGGTATACTAGATTCGTTGAAAAGTATGTAACAGGCAGAAGGAAGCGCTTCCGACCATATAGAGTATATATATTCTTGATCAGGATCAATAGCCGAGTCGATCTGGCCATGTCCGTCTGTCCGTCCGTCTGTCGAGATCTCAGGAACTATAGAAGCTAGAAAGTTGAGAGAAAGCATACAGACTCCAGAGATATAGACGCAGCGCAAGTTTGTCGATTCATGTTGCCACGCCCACTCTAACGCCCACAAACCGCCCAAAACTGCCACGCCTACACTTTTGAAAAATGTTTTGATATTTTTTCATTTTCTTATTAGTATTGCAATTTTCTATCGATCTGCAGAAAAACTTGTTGCCACGCCCACTCTAACGCCCACAAACCGCCCAAAACTGCCACGCCTACACTTTTGAAAAATGATAAGATATTTTTTCATTTTATTATTAGTATTGCAATTTTCTATCGATCTGCAGAAAAACTTTTTGCCACGCCCACCCTTACGCCCACAAACCGGCCAAAACTGCCACGCCCACACTTTTGAAAAATGTTTTAATATTTTTTCATTTTTGTATTAGTCTTGTAAATTTTTATCGATTTGCCAAAAAACTTTTTGCCACGCCCACTCTAACGCCCACAAACCGTTAAAAACTGTCAATGATGAAGACTCTTCTGAGTAACGGGTATCAGATAGTCGGGGAACTCGACTATATCGTTCTCTCTTGTTTTTTCTTTCTATTTTTATTCTAGCCTTTTTTTTTTGTTCGTCCCCTTTTTGTCCATAAATATAGTACGCGAATTTTAATTATTTTTCAATAGCAAACGAGCATTTTAACGTGGCGGTTCTTTCTTTTGCTGATCCACCCCAAGCCGACTAGATATCTGAAATGCCGAGGACATCGCGTGCTCCGTTAACACGTTAATATTCCACCAGCTCAGTCTTAATAAATCGTTATATGCTACAACTTCACTACTTATACAAAAAAAAATTCCTCGAGTGCCTTACACTCAAAACTTAATTGTATTTAAAAATAATCAACTGTCATGTAAACCGGGATCAAGAAAAGAATAAAAAAGCATTTGGTAGTGATGATAGTGATGTGGACTTTCAGGTGATAAGTTAATAAAGAGAAGAAAATAAATACAACCTGGATAGCCCCTTAACCGACAACAAGGCCTTCTTCGAGAACCAACATTGTGTGAGTTAGTGTAAATACCAAAAACCAAGTTACTAAATCGTCATTATCTATGATAAGGCTTATCAATCGCTCGAGTTACCGATACATCGGTACCGCACACCACCCCTCCCTCTAAACCACCACGCCTACACATCCACCACGGGCGACATCCGCCCAAAAAGGTGACACCACATTTTTTTCGCTCGGACAGGGCAACGCACATACATACGTATAAACATACTTATACTTTCTGCTGCGTCAGATATGTACTTCACTTCTAAGAACTTTAACATTACATACATATTCACTGTTAGCTTATATTAAAGACCAAGAATAAAGACGACAGTCAGTCGATTTGGAACAGCAAACACTGCCGGACACTTTTACTAAATCTCGCAACAAATAGCCGACCGAATTCTCTGGAGACAGCCGCAGCTACCCCGCAGCTACCCCGCAGCTACCCCAGCTAACAATTAAAACAATATACACACACACAAATATTTCAAATGCCATATATATATATACAAAATGTGTATATTAAAGGCCCGGTACTACATCACAAAACCACATATACATATACAACAAAAATATACACAACAAAATCATATATACAAACGTGTAACAGTGACGTGTAATGTACTTGTGTGAAATCAATCGCTAATAACCACTGCCGAAACTTAGTAAGGCCGGGTACCACATCATTACTTTCACGTCTACATATACATATGCAAAACAAATTAAAACAATATACTAACACACAAATACTTCAAAAAAAAAAAAAAAAAATGTAGTCTACCTGTGTGGCATCAATCGCTGATAAACCACTGCCGAAATTTTAAAGGCCTGGTACTACATCGCAAAAACACATATATATACAACAAAAATATACACAACAAATTCATATATACAAACGTGTAAGAGTGACGTGTAATGTACATATGTACTTGTGTGAAAGCAATCGCTAAAAATCACAGCCGAAGCTAAGTAAGGCCGGGTACCACATCATTACTTTCATGTATACATTTATATACGCAAACCACCAAAACAAATACACATACACATACAAGCATTCCAAGTACGAGCAATATTATATGAACAGTGAAGTGTATGATTTCTAAGGCTGGATACAAAACCACAAAATCACATATAAACTGCAAACCTGAATAAAAAGAAAAAAAAAACAACAACGAAATAATAATAAACAAAAGTAAATTTTTTTGAAACATGCACCGATATTCTCACTCTTTCAACACAAATAAAGTATTTATATTATACATATGTACATACACTAATATCACTATATTACAGAAATTAACGCACAAGAAAACACACACTATCCAACAACAAACAAGTAATTAAGAGTCACTAAGTACATTGTAAATTGTATATTTTTTCTTAAATGTCAAAGAAATTAATACAAACTATAAAACAAACAACTCGTTCCGTATTAGGATCACACACACTTCCTAAAAGAGTCACACGGTCAGTTACTAAAACAAACACCCTCCCCGTAATTAGAGAAAGTACTTCCTTACCACCCCTTCAACCCATAAATATTGATTCGGGCAACGCCTCCGGAAGTAATTCCGCCCCCTCAACACCTACTGTCACTGGCTTTAGCAGTATTGCTACGACACTTAGTGCCACCGATATTTTAGACTTCGTTAAAGAACTACCGACTTTCCATAGTACTCCAGGCCAACTCGACAAATATATAACTAGCGTTGAAGAAATAATCATGATCATTAGGGGTACCGACCAAACACCGTACGGACTTCTGACACTCAGGGCAATTTGGAATAAAATAGTTGGAAGAGCAGGCGAAGCTCTTAATCTAGCCAACACCAACTTATATGGGACGATATCAAAAGAAACCTACTACGCGTATATTCTAGCAAGAAAAGCGAAGCTACCCTCCTGGGCGAGCTCCAATCTCTCCCGGATAACCTAACCCTAGGGCAATTGTTCTTCGGCTTATCAAGGATTAGGAGCCAACTTATATCCACTACTTCCAATAGTGGACAGTCGGCCACAATCATCGAAGCCAAGAAAAGTCTGTCTAAATGCCTTCATTTCAAGAATTAAAGAACCACTTAAAACAGTCATCAGATTGAAAGACCCCAGAACTATCGAAACAGCTTACGAGCTATGTCAAAGAGAAAGGGCTTGTTACCAGAACAGAAAACCATACCCCCCAACACAAAACAACACCGAACGACGAAATAACAACTACAATAAATATAGCAACAACAATCACAGATACAACAACGACCGCAACAACCGTAACCCATATTACACCCAAAACCATTCAAACCATTATCCAAACCGCAGTTCCCAATATCGTCAATCAAACTATGGCAACAGAACTAGTAACCCATTTAGAAACAATAAAACTCCAAATTATGGGCTACACAACATAGATGAAGGAAAACTCACCCAACACTGCCCTACCATCATAAATTTTCAGGCACCAGACTCAGGAACCCAACAGGATACATAAATCCTACCACAAATGCAACATCCATACATAACTTTAAACCTCCAACAGAAACTCCCTTTGTCATTTCTCATCGATACAGGATCCAATAACTCCTTCATTGACCCAGAATCTGCAAACCAACTAGAGTGCACAATTCTACCAATATCCACTTCAATTACAACAGCATTAAATAGTTTCAAAATTGAGGAAAACCGAAGGTCAAATTACCCTACTTAAATTCAAATTCCACTCTTATTTCAATGGCCTCATAGGAATGGACCTACTATCACACCTAGAAGCAAAAATAGACCTAGTAAACTTACAACTATTAACTTCAAAGTCTACATTCCCAATATTCTTGTACACTAACCAGGCTTCAAAAATATTTAACATCCCCGCCTACAGTAAAGTTATCTTACCACTACCAGTAAAGACTAATCATGGGGAATTCTATTGTTGTACTACACAACTAAATAATGAGTTATCGCTGTCAGAAATCAAACAATAATATTGCCAATGTCGAAATCTCTAACCAATCCGACTCAGATAAACTATTATACATAGAATACCCCCTAGAAACCATCCCTTACAATAAAAACGATCATATCGAGTTCTTTAATATATCAGCTACACCTCTTGATAATGATACCCCCCAAGCCCCATTACAAATCCTAACAGAACACCTTAATCCAGAAGAAAAAGCAGCCTTAACAACCCTATGCAAACAATTTCGTGACATATTCTACAACGCAGAAACACCATTATCTTTTACCAAAAAAATCACACACTCCATCCCCACCATAGAGAACACTCCTATCCACGCAAAATCCTACAGATACCCATTTGTCCATAAAACAGAGGTCAAAAAACAAATCGAATCCATGTTAGACCAACAAATTATTAGATCTATCCACTCCCCTTGGAGCGCCCCGGTGTGGGTGCTCCCAAAAAAACTAGACGGAACAGGGAACAGGAAATGGCGACTTGTAATAGACTACCGGAAACTCAACGACAAAACCATTTCGGACAGATACCCCATTCCAAACATAATTGACATATTAGATAGCATTGGCAAGGCAAAATATTTTTCAACGCTCGACCTAACTAGCGGCTTTCATCAAATCGAGATGAAACAAGAAGATATCGCCAAAACAGCCTTTACAGTCGAAGGGGGTCACTTCGGATTAAAGAACGCACCGGCTACCTTTCAACGGGTTATGGACAGCGTTCTCGGCGACCTTAACGGCACCATTTGCTTAGTTTATCTTGATGATATTATAATTTTATCGCCCTCGCTACAATAACACCTATTGGACATAAAAATGGTATTCGAAAAACTTAGAGCAGCACTTATCGCCCTCGCTACAATAACACCTATTGGACATAAAAATGGTATTCGAAAAACTTAGAGCAGCAAACTTTAAACTACAACCTTCAAAATCAGAATTCATAAGGAAGGAGATAGAATTTCTAAGCCACATAGTCACACAAGACGGAATAAAACCAAACCCGAACAAGATAATTGTGATCAAAAAATTCCCTTGCCCCACCAACAGAAGAGCCATCAAATCTTTCCTCGGTCTATTGGGGTATTATAGGAAGTTTATAAGACCCTTTGCACGAATAACAAAGCCCATGACTAAACAGCTGAAAGGGAAAAGACAAGTTACTACAGACAAAAACTTTGTGGACGCATTCGAACAGTGCAAAACTCTTCTTTCCAATGACCCAGACTTCGAAAAACCATTCATTTTTACTACGGATGCTAGTAACTTCGCGTTAGGAGCCGTACTATCTCAAGGCTCCTTACAAAAGGATAGACCTATATGCTTCGCTAGCAGAACCCCTTTCCGACACCGAAGTCCACTATTCAACCATAGAAAAAGAAATGTTGGCAATAATATGGGCAGTAAAATACTTCAGACCTTATATTTATGGCGTAAAATTTACTATTGTTACAGATCACAAGCCACTAATATGCCTTATAAACTTCAAAGAACCCAACTTTAAAATAATTCGTTGGAGAATACATGGAATACAATTTCGAAATAATTCACAAGAAAGGTTCACAAAATGTAATCGCAGACGCCTTAAGTAGAGCAGACCCAAATTTAAACCACTACGAAACACTAACTGTTAACCCTTGCCCCACATCTGAAAAGCCAAACTACAACACCATTTAAACAAAAGTTAATAAAAAAATATTCGCAACCCTCTTTTGATATCGATAATATTGCTAAAATCTTGAAAGGAACCCTTAAACCTAATAGGATTTGCGCATTCTTGGCGGACGATAATAATTCCGCATTAGTCGAAAAAGCATTCTTAACGTATTTTGCACAAATTATTAGAAACAAGTCAAGAAATTAAGCGTGCTGCGACAAAATTAGAAGCTATAACTAAACCGGAAGATATGGTCGGAGAGAAAACAATTTTTTTGCGGAGACACAGCTGTTGTTGTGCTCGCATAATGCCCACCCACCTACGATCATCCGCCGCAGATTATGGCTCCGGTGATCCCTTTTGATCCTTACGACCGTGGAGTCATCATTCGAGTCGGTAAAAACACAGGGATTTAAGATTTCATGATTTCATTAGACAATAAAGTTTAATATAAATTTACTGATTAAGGCTAACATAAATTCATTGGTCTTGAAATAGATAGAAAAATAGATTATATGTATATCATCTTAATAATAATTATAGAATTAGAAATTAATATGTTTAATTGTAGAGGCTTACTTTAGTTTGCTTTCATCTTTTATCGCTTTTTTAAGTTTAATTTATTTTTGCTTGGTTTTGGTTTTTTGACTTCATGTCCTTCTAATTTATAAATTCCGATAAATTAAATTTAATTTTGGGTAGCGATAGTTCATTAATTTAATTTCTTGCGATACTTAGTATAGGGTAGAATTAATTTAATTTCTGTATGCTTTTGTTTGTTTATTCCAAAAACAAAAAAAAAAGATGGTTTTATTATTAACACTTACACATTATGTCCGTCGACGAAAGATCGATCTCCCTCGAAGGTGGCTGAAAATTAATGGCGGTTCTTGGGCTAAACAAAAGCGACAGAGAGACACTTTTTTTTGTACCCTATTCTTCACATTGATCAAGAGAAACTTTAAAATTTACTTAAACTTAATTTGGAACTACTTAAATAGTAAGAGATTATAATTAGGATTTCAAAGATAGTTTTCTCATTATTCTTGGCTTTTAGTTTCATCAAAAGTTCACATATAAAAATCATAGCTTGCGTAAGAGTTACGTAACGCCATGTAGGTTAATGCCGTTCGGAGAAACAAAATTGAGGCACATCAGCTTGTAAGAATCGAAATTTGATTTAATTCGCGCATTTAGTTCACAATTTTATTCGCGCATTCACAGCTGTGGGACGACGGACGTTGCCTATGGCCCCCAAAAGGGCTCGAAGGACATGTCAGGGTCTAATAATTTAAGCCGCCGATCACTGTCAAACTCCTACGAAAATTCTCCGCATCTGCATAGCCGGCCACTGAATAAGTCTCCCAGGTCTAACCTCTCACTTTTGGATACTGGATGACGCCAGACGGTCACCTTGCAACATTCGTTACGCACTGGCTAAACCTTTCCCGAACACCACTTGGTATATTAGTCCGCGTGGACATAGCACTTTTTTTAAACAATTCGACTGCGGGAAGAAACTGATGTGCTTTTGCACTCCACCAGATCTCGTTCAAAAAATAAAATCCGGACCGGAAATGAATGGAGAGACTTAGGTTCAAGCTCAGCAGCAGCAAAAATGTCCTAATTGGAACACGAGTTTTACCTGATCTTTCCTGGCGCCACTATAAGCTTTCTAGCATATTTGCCCTAAATTCTGTTCTGTCAAAAATTTGATATATATGAAACTACTAGTGGGCTCTGTGCGCTTCGCCTCATGCAGTCTTAAAATTCAATGAAAAATTCCTAGAATTTGTTATATGAAAGTCATTAATTTTATTTGAAAATTGTTATTTTCAATCCAAAACATTTGGATAAACTATATTTTTCGTTTGTCCATTTGGAGCGAATACAAATAAAGAGTTTGGAATGCCAACTCTTGAACAGGCTACGTATAGCTACCCATGAAAAAAAACGGCTCTTCCAAATTCAACCCGCATACTTGAAGCGTTTGTCCTTCTGCCTTATTGATGGTCATGGCAAATGATAGACGCACTGGGAATTGCAGTCGCTTAAATTCAAACGGCATGTCTGTTGGTATCAACGGAATACGCGGTATGAGCACCATTTCTCCTTTCGCTTTTCCAGTCAATATCGTGGCTTCAATTAAATTCGGCATACATTTTTTTACAACCAATCTTGTGCCATTGCACAATTTTGGTGCATTTAAATTCCGTAGTAAAATAATTGATGAGCCGATTTTTAAGTTCAAAAAATGCGGTGGCATACCAGGCGGTTCTAGGGAATTTAAAAATTCAACTGGATAATTCACTGCATCATCTTCTTTCATTGCGCTATCAAAAGATTTATATGATGTCAGTATGCCTGGCAATTTTTCTTGAATGTGAAAATTGATTTCATTGACATGTACATTTTTTGGTGACAATATTGCTCGTTCTGTCAACCAATCGTGATTTCTGTGATTTTAAATTATGTTTGGAAAAACGCTTTCAATTAATTCGCCTTTAGATTGTAGAATTGTACAAAAATTGTTTGGCAAAGTGATCAAGCCATTTGTATTTGGAACTTTGCCACTTCCGATTTCTAATAATTGCTTCGAAAACCGTTCTGCAGATTGATCATAGTGCTATTGAACACGCATGTTTATTTTCAATGTCAATTTTTGGACATATCGCCACAGGAAATAATACTTCAAGCAAGCATTGACCTGATCCGCTAACGTTGCACGTGGAATGACTGGCAGTGTTTGTCGGAAATCTCCTGACAAAAATATTATTGCACCACCCAAAATTTGTTGATTGCGACGTAGATCTTGCATTGTTCTGTTTAATGCTTCCAGAGATTTTTTATGGGTCATTGTACATTCATCCAATAGAATAATTGCTGCTTGCTGCAAAACCTTTGCCATTGCAGAATTTCTTGATATGTTGCATGTGGGATTGTCAATCACCTGTACGTTCAAAAATAATATAGTAATTAGCACTAATGTATTTTAAATAGATCAATCAATGAATACAAACAAACCTGCACATTTAACGGCAATTTTAATGCTGAGTGTGCTGTTCGTCCACCATTCAATTTGATTTCCAAAAGTAGAAAATTGAATGAAAGAGAATAGCACTCTAAAACTAACTGAGCAGAGAAAAATGACATCCTATATTTCAGAAATAGCGCTGCAGCTTAAATCAAGGAAATTTTAGATTCAATAAAGTGGTAAGTTGAACTGTGTAAATGATGTGGATCGTGCATTTGAGGTTAAATTCACCGTTTTATCCCTCTTCGTCTTTCTCCTCCTCCTTCGTCTTCCACCTCTTCCTTCTTCCTCCTCCTTCTTCTGACTTCTTCATACTCCTTATTCCTTCTTCTTCTTCTTCATCCTCCATCTTCTTAATCCTTCTTCTTCCTCCTCCATCTTCTTAATCCTCCTCCTTCTTCCTTCTTCCTTCTTCTTCGTTCTTCTTCGTCTTCCTCCTCTTCCTTCTTCTTTTTCATCCTTTTTTTTCTTCTTCATCCTCTTTCTTCTTCCTCTACCTTTTTTTTTTGCCTTCTTCGTCTTCCTCCTCCTGCGTGATTGTTGATGCTTTAGTCTTCTTGCTTTATTGCGTTCGGCTCGTGTATCTTCTAATTGATGAGTCGAAGAAGGTGGAAGTGATGAGTTTAACCTCAAATGCACGATACACATAATAAACAAAGTTCAACTTACCACCTCAACAAATGCCTGCTGGTAAAATTTATTTATAAACCAAATAAAGTTTGTTTCGTGAATTAAATAAAACGAAATGAGCAGAGAAGAATGACATCCTATGTTTTAGAAATGGCGCTGCATGTAAACAACGGTTTTTCCGCTTTTCTTTTGACTTTTTCCAGAATTTTCTTTGCTCTTGTCCTAACGGCGCCCGAGACCTTTCCAACGAATGCAAAACCGTTGACATCGGCTCATGCGTTCTGGAGTTATAATCATTCACCAAACTTGTTCTCAATTTTTATATATATATTTATAGTGTTAGAATTGTGAGTTTTTTAAAAAATATGGGCGTGGCAGTTTTGGGTGGTTTGTGGGCGTTTGGGTAGGCGTGGCAAAAAGTTTTTCTGCAGATCGATAGAAATTTACAATACTAATAAGAAAATGAAAAAATATCAAAACATTTTTCAAAAGTGTGGGCGAGGCAGTTTTGAGCGGTTTGTGGGCGTTAGAGTGGGCATGGCAACATGAATCGACAAACTTGCGCTGTGTCTATGTCTCTGGAGTCTGTATGCTTATTCTTTCTAGCTTTTATAGTTTCTGAGATCTCGACGTTCATACGGAAGAACAGACAGACGTACAGACAGACCGACAGACAGACGGACAGACAGACAGACAGACAGACAGACAGACAGACAGACGGACAGACAGGCAGACAGACAGACGGACGGACAGACAGACGGACAGACAGACGGACATGGTCAGTTCGAATCGCCTTTTGATCCTGATCAAGAATATATATACATTATATGGTCGGAAACGCTTCCTTCTCCGTGTTACATACTTTTCAACGGGTATAATAATATAAAACAATATAATATAATATTAAATAATATAATATAAAATAATATAATATTATGTAATATAAAATAATATAATATAAAAAAATATAATATAAAATAATATAATATAAAATAATATAATATTATATAATATAAAATAATATAATATAAAAAAATATAATATAAAATAATATAATATATATAATATAATAATATAATATAACAAAATATAATATAACAAAATATAATATAAAATAATATAATATAATATAATAATTCGAAATTGTTTGAGACGCACGTGGATATCGGACATTGACATCTTCAGACAACTGCTGCAACGTTCGTAAGGCCAAAAGAAGGGGCAAAATTAACTCTAAACTTGACCGTCAGAAGTTCATAGTCTGTGATGTCCCCAAAATCATTTCGAAAGAGGATTCTCTGAAAGAAATGTGTGAGACGTTTAGTAAAATCTTCTTATACAAATTTAAATATTCTCAACTTTAGGATCTGAAGGGTGAGATCAGACTGAAGTACTGGCCCTGGATGGAGGATGTCATTCAAGCTGTTCCCATTTAACCACGAACTGGATGCGTTGGATACCACACGGACCTTTGTAGTGTACTTTTGGCTTTGAAAACCGCGTATCCGTATTTGGAAGCACTGGCTTCATGTGGCCCAGAGCTATGTACTCTTTAATCACTGAGTCTATCACTGATAGGTGTCTGAGGACAGACACACAGGCTCTCAGGCGAGCCTCATTAATTAGGAATTTTGCGACTCGAACGATCTGGAATGCCCCAAGTTGATGTGCTCAGAATCCTTGAAGGGTAGGGATTCTACATATTTCCCGTCAAGAGATCTGGTGGTCGTTCGAACGAAGTTTTCTGCGCACAAGTTTTCAGAATCTTTTACTATTCTACTTGAAAGATCCTCCACCTCTCATAACTATGTAAGAAGTGTTTCCATAGTAGGGTCCGAATTGTTGGATATCTTCTTAGTATAGGATGAAACCATACTAGTGGCCGTAGAAACTGGGCCGGTTAAAATCCACTCGAAAATTGTCTCTTGCAATAGCAGTGACCCACTTAAGTTGGGTTTCAAGCCTGATGACAAACGGAAGAATATCTGCACCTATCAAGAGATTAATCTGGGAAGTCTCCCGAGAATACTGCGTTTGTACTCGTCGGCAGATTCTCGGCCAGATTGGACAGCACAAATGCAGTTGTGTCGATTTTAAGCACACATTCTTGCGAAACACCTGAGTGGGCTTGGTTGAGTCCCGTATTTCTAGTTATCACGTCTTGAAATGGAAGCTTGATTTGGAGCCTGAGTCTATAAGAGCACGTGCGGGAAGTTTTCTCCCACGTGACAATAGCCGTTCCTAAAAGGATCGACTGCCTATGGAAGGCGAAATAAACAGAAGTGTTCGAGATATCCTGCTCAGGATTGTGAGCCTACGCTGCGCTAATGCAAGCAGAAGGATTTTCTTTATTAATTATAACGTATTGTGGCGTCCCTTGCACGTAAAACAGTTGTGTCTGCTCGTGCACTCCCGAACGTGCCAGGCAGGGATCTCGGACTTGTTGCTCAAATAATGAAAGAGTGCCCTTTGGCAACTTGGACGAACAGAAGAAAATCAAAAGGCAATCCCAATTTTCTGTGGAGATTTGGGAGTATTCCAGAACAATCAAACACCCTTGAATCGTGCTCTAGGTCCTATAAGGCCGTTCCTGATTCGCCTCCTATGGTCGCTCTCAAACCGAAACTAAAGCGCTGACCATGCAGATTGGAACCCATCATTCGTAAGCGGAGATTTTCTAACAATGGAGTCAGCAGGGAATTGTTAACGTAGATCCCTGTAAATAGAAGGAAGGTGGGCCAGCGAAAATAATCTCAATCCAAGATTTCTCTGCCGCGTGGCGGAAGAGAGCAGCCCCTGGAGAACGTCTCAACGGATGGATTTCCCTTGCCTGAGAACTGGAGGCGGACAGACGGTCAATATCTTGATTTAGCTGGGAAGCACATCTTTCAAACACCGCGTACCAATGCTCATACTTGTTCTGAAGCAACGGAAGACTTCCGCTACTTCCGTCGTGAAGGGCTAATCCTGAAACTGTTTCGTCCTCCCGCTGAACTTTTCCCCATAAGGACTGAATTTGATCTAGGCGTATCTTTAACGTAAATGAATTGGGCTCGGTAGTGGATATCGTAAAAATTTGGCTCGGTCGCTGGTTGCTATAAATTCAAGGATAGCAGTGTCTAGGGTGTCCTTACTCCTGGATCTTAAATTCCCTGAGGGTCCGGCCCCTGTGTCCTTTGGACTAGGCTCCCGCCTTTGGCCTGCTCTCGGAAGCGCTAACTGAGCCGTATTTTTCTTCTGACTCGCAGCTTTCGCGGTTGACTCTGCTCTTCCGCGTCTTCGGACATAATTATATTCTTTAGAAATTAAGCGTAAAGCGTACACGAATAACAAAACGTGTAAGTCTATCGAATTGATCCTCAGAATAAAGGATGGAAAATAATTCTTTTAATTTCTTTTAATATTTAGTATAATTAGAAAGAAGAAGAAGAAAATAATTATTTTAATTTTATTTAATATTTACTCTTGTTTGTATACAAAAGTGTAAGATAAACTGTAGGATTGGAATAGACCAATGGATCCGAAAACCGTCAACTAGAGTCGGAATGTAGAAAATGTAGAAATTGGAATTTAGGGACAAAAACAAAATAGGACCATAAAATTTAGTGAGTGAAGTCGATGTGGTGGGGCCGAGTGGAGAAGTCCAGTATAAAACAAGAGAGAACGCTATAGTCGAGTTCCCCGACTATCTGATACCCGTTACTCAGCTAGTGGAAGTGCGAAGGAGAATCTTCAACACTGACAGTATTTTTCGGTTTGAGGGCGTTAGAGTGGGCGTGGCAAAAAGTTTTTTGGCAATTCGATAGAAATTTAGAAGACTAATACAAAAATGAAAAAATATCAGAACATTTTTCAAAAGTGTGGGCGTGGCAGTTTTATGCGATTTGTGGGCGTTAGAGTGGGCGTGGCAACATGAATCAACAAACTTGCGCTGCGTCTATGTCTCTGGAGTCCGTATGTTTAATCTCAACTTCTCTAGCTTTTGTAGTTCCTGAGATCTCGACGTTCATACGGACAGACGGACATGGCCAGATCGACTCGGCTACTGATCCTGATCAAGAATATATATACTTTATATGGTCGGAAACGCTTCCTTCTGCCTGTTTTCAACGAATCTAGTATACCCTTTTACTCTACGAGTAACGGGTATAAAAATATCAAAACAGTTTTTCAAAAGTGTGGGCGTGGCAGTTTTGGGTGGTTTGTGGCCGTTAGAGTGGGTGTGGCAAAAAGTTTTTTGGCAAATCGATAGAAATTTACAAGACTAATACAAAAATGAAAAAATATCAAAACCATTTTCAAAAGTGTGGGCGTGGCAGTTTTAGGCGGTTTGTGGGCGTTAAAGTGGGCGTGACAACCTGAATCGACAAACTTGCGCTGCGTCTATGTCCCTGGAGACTGTATTTATACCCGTTACTCGTAGAGTAAAAGGGTATACTAGATTCGTTGAAAAGTATGTAACAGGCAGAAGGAAGCGTTTCCGACCATATAAAGTATATATATTCTTGATCAGGATCATTAGCCGAGTCGATCTGGCCATGTCCGTCTGTCCGTCCGTCTGTCCGTCTGTCTGTCCGTCTGTCTGTCCGTCCGTATGAACGTCGAGATCTCAGGAACAACAAAAGGTAGAAAGTTGAGACTAAGCATACAGACTCCAGAGACATAGACGCAGCGCAAGTTTGTCGATTTATGTTGCCACGCCCATTCTAACGCCCACAAACCGCCCAAAACTGCCACGCCCACACTTTTAAAAAATGTTTTGATATTTTTTCATTTTTGTATTAGTCTTGTAAATTTCTATCGATTTGCCAAAAAAACTTTTTGCCACGCCCACTCTAACGCCCACAAACCGCCAAAAACTGTCAGTGCTGAAGACTCTCCTTCGCTATTCCACTAGCTGAGTAACGGGTATCAGATAGTCGGGGAACTCGACTATAGCGTTCTCTCTTGTTTTAATCTCAACTTTCTAGCTTTTGTAGTTCCTGAGATCTCGACGTTCATACGGACGGACGGACAGACGGACATGGCCAGATCGTCTTGGCTATTGATCCTGATCAAGAATATATATACTTTATATGGTCGGAAGCGCTTCCTTCTGCCTGTTACATACTTTTCAACGAATCTAGTATACCCTTTTACTCTACGAGTAATGGGTATAATGACGAGGGAGTTTCTGCTGGCCAAAGCAAAGTGCATAGATGACCAGTAAAAGCACACGGTGATCTGTCACCCAACGGTGAGATTCCTAGTAGTAAAAACTTCGGTAGTTCCGAGGGGCTTGTAGTTCACTTCAGGAAGAGTTTCCTTTATTTCAGAAAAATATGCTACGAGAGTAGAAGTCTATCGTAAAAGTGATAAGTAAGAGTCATCGGATGTTAAGACTGAAAAGAAATTGTGGCCAGCGGTCCCTAAAGGAGAAAAACGAAACTCCCTTTTCTTAAGAGAGCGAGCGGATCCCTCACCCGTTTAGGGACGCATACGAAGTTGGCGCAAGCATCGTTTAATATAATTTGGTGGAACGAACACCAAACAAAACATCTGAGCTAGGTGCACGTATCTCTTACCAAGCCCCGAGGGCGAGGGCCCCTCATCGCAAGTATGAGCATGGAGGAGATGCAGAATTAACGTCAACGAAGAGAATCGAGAATGAATGCCACGTAAATTCGCAAAACAGAGGGAATGGTCTCTCCGCTTTGACGGAGGAGAATAACCTCTCGAATTGTGGAACATGTGGATTGATCCATAAACACGTTCGGCTTGGACCTAAACATGATTCCCCGAGCAATGCCGGAATTGAAGTAGAGGAAGGCTTTAAAATGGTTCAATTCACCAACAGACACTGGAGGGCTTGGGCCGAGTTCATAGAGAGTTTCAGGACATACTTTCTGTCCAGGGGATACTTTGTGAAACTTGTAGACAAGGTGAGGCAAAGGATGCAATGTTTTCAAGAAATACATGGTCGAGGTGCAGACCCTAATAAGAACTCTGATATACGGGAAAAGGAAGAGCTAGAGAAAATTAAGGAGAAGGCCGGCAGACCTACGAATAGCGTTGGGATCCTACCACGTGGACAACATAGAGGCACTCATGATCCTGGCAGACGATTACGATGAGCTGCACAAGGCACGGAAAGTTTCGGGGAAGAACACAAATTTAGAGGAATCAGAACTTCGGATGCAGAACAGGACACTTGTAGAAGGTGTGAGGACGAACAAGGCACACCGGCCCAGGACCAGTGTGCACAATCTAACGCGGTCCAGTCCAGGCGACAGAACACAATCCTTAGGAGGCCGCCAGACACGACCCAAAGACACAACGACACCAAACGATTCGCGTCAAGACCAAAACCTTGTTGCTAATCCGCAGGAAGCCTGTCGCAGGTGCGATGGACTATTGGGCAAGAGGCTGCCGGAATCAGAGGCTCCTGTTCTGCTGGATGTACGGAAGAGTAAGCAACATATGTATGGAATGCTGCCAGAAATCGGGACATGGCCAGCGATCTCAGCCGCAGCGAGGCGAGCAGGGATCGCAAGGGGCCGCCTCTCCAAACGATCTGGAAAATTAATGGAAGAGGAGCAGCAGTTGTGCGCAGCGGTGACGATTGGTGAGGACACATACAAGGTCACGATCGTAAGAAAAGAACTGGCGGACAAGCTGGCTGCCCGAGGAACGATTACAGGGCTATGACGGCAAGTTAGGTTTGGCAGATGAAGGGTGCAGCGAGAGCCGTATACAGCTCGAGGTAGAAGTCTAATTCGGCAACAAACGACTCTTCATGCGCCTCCTGATACTACCCGGAGTAGTGGATGCGCTGGTGCTAGGATAGCATTTCCTCACGCAAGTCGGTGCCGAAATCAGGTGCGCCGGTCACGAAATTCGGATACTGGACAGGAACAGGCACAACGGGTGGCTCAAGAAGAAGCTGTCGGTCTAAGCTGCGGTCTAAAATGACGGCGAAGGAGACGACGTGGATAAATTTCGGGAACAGAGCTCGTGGAATTCCGGTTGGCTGAACCAACAAGTATAGCGGAGCACACGATAACCCTGAAGGATGATAAACCGAATAAGCAGAGATATTACCCTAAGGGAATAAGGCAAAAATAATGCGAACGTAGACGAACTTCTGTAAATAGTCATAGAGCTCTCAAAAAGCCCGAACAGCTTGCACATAGTCGTGGAGAAGAAGAAAACGGGGAAATGGAGACAGTGCGTAGTCTCTCCCTAGACGAACACAAAAGAAACCTAAGGGAAGTGTTCCGTACGGACCCAGAAAAGGTAGCAGCCAAATGCCAGTTAGGACCACCCTCATCGGTCCGCGAGCTGAGACAATACCTTGGAGTTGCACCTTGGTAGCGCCGTTTCGTGCCTGACTTCGCACTCATTGTGAGGCCAGTTGAACAAGGTGGCAGATGCGCTATCAAGGCAGCCACTACCAGAGTCGGTGGCCATAATACCAGAGACACTACGAAGAACGTATAGTCGGTTAAAAGTCCCGAAAGTGGTGATCACGGACAAGGGTGTGCAGCTTAAGAGCCGGGCGTTCAAGAAGTTCCTCAACAACATGGGGATAAAGCAGCAGCTTACGGCATCATATACCCCGCAGGCGAATCCGACGGAGATAGCGAGCCGCACAGTGTAGACAATGATAGTACAGAACCAGAGAAATTGGGATGAAAGCTGTCCGTACCAGATTGTGGAGTTCGTATCGCCAGTCATCTGTAATTTCTGTCACCGGAAGGACAGAAAAGAACGCACGCTACACATCTGCAAGCACATCTGAAGCCACAGGGGCAGGTGGAAGATGATAGCGAGAACGGGGATGCGGATTCGACGGTATGAGGAAAGAAGAATATGCAGTAGAACCATTAGTACCCGAGAAAGGACGGAGCCAATCTTCCGTTTTAGCGTCAGGCCAAAGCCGGAGTCAACGGAGACTCGCCGCGAGCAAGCCGTAATACTGCGTCTTACAAACATACCCGAGATCGACTGTTTATTCGTCTGGCCATCGCCGAAGTCAAGAGTTTCCTTTTTTTTTTTTTACGCGCGGTTCCCACGGCCACACCTCCCGCCCAACCGACCAAGGGGCGCTGCCGTGTATCGTACGGCTCGAATCGCGGGAAGATAGACGCGATATAGAAGACAGTAAAGGACGAGGAAATATATGTATTCTAGTAAGATCCGACGCTCTTAGACCATTAGAGGTCCATTGTGATACCGTGTGTGTTTTTCCCTTTTACCCGTCGAGGTTCGTGGGAAGTTTAAAGTTTCCCCAGCCAGAGGCGCTGGTGAATTTTCGTATCCGATGTGGATCGGTGTCGGATAGGTCGGACGTGTCTATCAGGAAACTGCTTAATAGTTGAGCAAGTTTTTTCGCTTGCAGTACTGGGCAGTGGCGTAGTAGATGCTCTGCCGTTTCTTCCATTTCTTCGTCCCTACAGCTACGGCAGAAATCATTATACGGGGCATTTAGTCTTCTGGCATGGGTGCCTATCAACCAATGCCCTGTGATAACTCTCATGGCATTGCTGAGGTTTGCTCTGGTCAGCCTTAAGAGCTTTGACGTTCTTTTTGGGTTTATTTTTGGCCATATTTGGCGTGTTAGGCGACAATGTGTGGTATTTTCCCATATTGTCTGTTTGTTTCGGTTTAGGTTTTCCCTAAGTAGTAGTTTAAAGGCATACCCATGCCCTCCATCTAGTTCATCTGCGATAGAGTTGCCTTCTATGTCCCTGTGTCCGGGTACCCATATAAGGCTGATTACGAATTGTTGTGTCATCTCGTGTAAAGATGATCGGCAATTCGATACTGTTTCTGAATGGCTTGAGATTGAGCCAATCGATTTGATAGCTGCTTGGCTATCACTGAAAATGTTTACGTGTGAGCTTTCCGGTTTTAGTGGTTTCAAATGCTTAAGGGCCTCCATTATTGCTGCTTCTTCAGCTTGGAAGACGCTGCAATGATCGGGGAGTCTAAACGAGATGCGTAGGCCTAGTTGTTCGGAGTAAACTCCTCTTCCTACTCTGTTCTGTAGTTTTGACCCGTCCGTATAGAAGCATATAGCATTCTAGGGGACAGGTGTCTGTGAGTTCCATTCGTCCCTTTCTGGGATAATTGTGTTGAACGGTCTTTCTATGTACTCCGCAGGAGTGCAGTAGTCTGTCCTGGAGGGGACTATTTGAGTGTGTTTTAGGATACTTCTTGTGGGTTCCAATGTTTGGTATCTCTAAGCCTGATTGCCGCTACTGTAGCCTGTTCCATGCCAGCTAGTTCTGGTACTGATTACGAAATTGAATTATTCAAGAATTTATTAAAATCCACCGCTGGATTTGGCAAAACAAAAATAAATTCGGAGCGCAGAAAAAAAAACACGACCGTTCGCTTTGAAGCTAGTCAAATGATGTTGTTACCACCTTGGAAAGGTAAAATCACCACCGTCGGGCTCTCCATCCCGACAGGACCTTAGAACGGACGCAACCAGAGGCCTGGACTCCAGCGGCAGGTCTCCGCTAAAACGGTGGCCGGTAGGCCGTCTTGGATCCGAATGGCATATAGGCACACCTTCCGCCACCAAACACGCGTGGCCGCGGCATTACCTGGCGAGCGATCACTTCCACGACGGAGGAGAGACCCACCACGGGAAATCGAATTATGGTGTTAAATCGAGTCAAATAAAGATCAAGGAAAAGACGAGTGCTAAGTGATGTGATGACGTTTATTATAAATTTGGTGTGAAGAACACACGAAATCATCTAAGCTAGCCGCACGTATCTCGTTGTGAGCAGACCAATTCAACGTTTCGTAACAAGTGATTCAGATTTAACTGAATCAGGCGTAACATGATGATGATGATGGCCTTCGTGCTTTTCTGACCGGCCATGGGCAAATCCGTGTGCCCGATTGGTTAATGGTGGCTTGGTTCTATCTGCTTGCGCACAAGAAGCACTTAGCCTAGTTTGGGCACTCTGCGGCCTTGTGTCCAGCGGTCCCGCACCTGAAGCAGCACTGGCATCTGTTAACAGCGCATTTACAGTGGGCCGCTATTGGCCATCCTTTAGGCCTTTAAAGCACCTTTTAAGGAGTTTTAAAACTCCCCACAAAACGAGGTGCAGGAAAGCTGCCTAACAACAGCGAAGAAGGCTGGAATGCAGGAGGAGTCAAGGGCATCCAGATCAAACGGGAAATAATTGGACCTTGACCCCGGCAAGCGGACAGCCCGCGATCCAACGGTAGCTAGCTGGACCTTGAACTCGAGGCGACGAAGGGAATATAGGTCGAACGGTAACGGTGTGGACTTTGGACATGCACAAAGAGGACGCACTGTGAACAAACAAGACATTGGTAGTCCTTGGACCCGAGCGGGCCATGTGCAAAACTCATCAGTTCATCCTCTGTGGTTAGCTCGTCGAAGTTACGAATCAGGAACACCTTGGCCTGCGTCCCCGTGCGAAGGCTAGCGCGGTTTCCGAGAGCCGCTCCCATGTCCAACCTGACCTCCTGACCTCCTGCGTTTTCTCTTGGGAAGAGATGTATAACTTAAGAAGCAGTTCGTCTTTGGCCGTCCTCTTAACCCTGGTAACGCTTTCTTCAAAGGCGTACTGCCCTCTTGTGACCAACGATAGCACGCCAGATGGTGCGCATCAGGCCCCTCTCTCAGTGGTTTCTTCTTGGTCGTCTCTGCCGGTCACTGTTGTAGCCTAGCCTGTGGCTTTTTGCCCATGACGATGGCTTGGAGCGGAATGCTGGGTCGGCGCTGTGGTTCCGTGTCCTCTTCTGGTTTAATCGCTGGGCTTTTGGCGCGGACACGCGCTGTGCGATCCTTTGATTTGGTACCAGGGTTGCCCGCACTCGTTTCGTGACAGCTAGAAGGTCCTAAAGGTTTAGTCTTTAGGCTTGTATCCACTCTTGAGGTGCGATCAACATGCATAGCTTACTCCTCCAGCAGCATATCGTTCTGGGGAGAGGTCCTTTGGACCTTGGACCCTTTGCTGGATGCCGTAAGCTCATCCCTTGTGGGTGCACTTGCTGCATTGTCTGATCCGATGGCCAAGTGAGCCGCCGTCGGGGCGGGTAATGATTGGTAGGGCCTCCAGGACATGTGTGGCTGCCTCCTGGAGTGATATTGTTTATTTTATACCTTCTGCTAGGTGTGCTACAGGCCGATACGGCTCAAATGCAGACCATTCCGACGGTCTTGTTGGCATTGTTGCTCGACTGATCGTGTACAGGCGCAGGCCACCTAGCCGCCCACTTGGGTGGGTGTGAACGGTGATGCCTCACCGGTGAATGTTATACTCGGATACCTTGAGTTTCCCGGAGTTTCCATGAGCTGTTGCCAAGGATACCCATCAGCAGCCAAGAAAAGTATGCTACGACCGGTGAAATGATTGCATGCCAATTTACGAAGTAGCTAGCTTTTGACAACTTGCGATTGCACGCTCCCAGAAAGCGCCACCTGTGCTTGGGAACGCAGCGGCTGAACAGATCTACCAGACCGCTGAGTACTAGCCGTTCTGCCGAGGCGCGGAGAATTCGAAGGTTTTCCGAGAGCACCAACGCAATGCGCCCGACCACTGTCTGTGTGCCGACAGACTTTTTTTGTTTCGGCCAAAAAACTGGATCAGTGCATTAGCACATGTTTCGCTGTTTCCACCGCATTAGAGCAGTAGAGGCATTGGATTGACTCTACGTGGCAAAACCGAAATAGGTAGGCCTGAAAACAGCCATAGTGAGAAACTGTGTTAAACTAAGATTTTATTATGGCAGTCTGTCCATACTGCAAAGGGATGAGCTGGTAGGACCACCTCCCTCGTTTCAACGTTTGCCATCTGCTTTACCACTCTCCCAGCAGCCATTTGTGAGCCTTTAGCCAGGTAGCGCCTTCCCGAACTAGGCACAGAGCCTTGATCTAAAGGTCAATATGCGACATGCCTGCCAGAGCTAGTGCTGCGTCTTTCTGTTCCGAATCCTCTTATAAGCTTAATTGCCAGAGACCGTAACACCGATCGCGCTCCTTTCAGATATGATCCTTTGGTGGTGACGGCGTTTTTTACGTCCAGTGTGTCGATTAGGCAATATTCCATCCTGTCACCTAATCATCTGTCACCATCTAGGGCGTTCTTAGAATATTTTTTTTCATTCAATAGAATGAAAAGCCGTATTGCTGACTTCCTAGGTTAGTGATGATCTCGGTGAAAGTCTCTATTCGAGCATATAGTATTCGTTCGAATAAATGACCAACGAAATCCAGTAGGCATAATGGGTGTCGTCGTGCGTCACATGGAGTTGCCTTAAACGGCTACCCCACGCATTGGTTCCCGAAAGAAAGGGCAGACTAATCCGTGGTAGTAGAACACGTTTTATTCTGGAAGAATTCAATGTTTCACAATTGCAACAAACTTAACTTATTAGCTCACCGCAGTGTGTCCTCCAACTCTTACACGACAATGAAAAGCTAAATTTTCCCGGCAATTTACAATGGCGAAAAACAATGTGCCCAGACACATATAGGCTTACAAATCCTTCCACATTCGGACTTCTCAAAAATACTGACTAGCCTATCGATAACAATATTCGATCCGCGACATCCCCAACCCCGTGAAGAACCGCTTCACTTAAATCCAAAACTGCAAGTTTAGAGACGGGTCGCATCATTGTCCTAGATAGGCCGTTGTCGTTCACGCGCACCTTAGCGCGTCTGACGACTCCATCAGCTCCGCTGTAGATCTCCTCCACGATGCCCTTGCGCCACTCTCGTCGGGCCAAGGCAGGATCGCAGACGAAGACCATATCACCCTGGTGGATGGGCTCCGTTCGGCGGCACCACTTCTCGCGGCGCACAAGCGTAGGCAGGTACTCCATGACCCACCTCCTTCAGACACGGTCTCGTAGCAGGCGAGCAATCCTCCACTGCTTCCTCGTAGAACCCTCCTTGGGCAGCTCCGCATCCAATCCAGGCGTATCCGGCAGATTGGCTACTCCCTTGAGTAGATCGTTTGGCGTCAACGGCGCCTCCTGGTCCGTATCCACAGGCAAGTGGGTGAGCGGACGCGAGTTTACAATATTCTCCGCCTCAATCAGGAAACTCTCCAATACATGGTCCCTCGGCGCAACTTCCTTCAGGGTATGACGCAGTACTCTCTTGACGCACTGCACCATGCGCTCCCAAACTCCGCCCTCAGACGGGTTCGCTGGACAATTAAAAACCCATTCAATGCTTCTGCTTGACAACTCACTCTGAAGCTTCTCCATCTCGAATACGTCACCAAAGCGCCTGGCTTCCCTGTCAGCTCCCACGAAGTTCTTGCCGTTATCGCTGCGCAGTCTATATACTGGCCCTCTACGGCAGACGAAGTTCCTGATCGCAATTATGCAGGAATCCGTCGACAGGTCATGCGCCAGCTCCAGGTGAATCGCTGTGGTCCTCACCAGGCGACTGAAGCTCGAGAATCTCTGAAACGGAATAACAAAATCGTCTGCCGCAACTAATGCAAACTCACTGGGCATCTCTTCTTCATCAGGGGCATCTGGAACACGCTCAGTTCCTTCCTTAGGCCCCGGCCAGCTGTCTGCTGGCTGCCTCAAAAATGCAGGTCCTCTTAGCCACCTTGATTCCTGGCTAGGGTCGACTCCTTTCTGCGACCGCGTCGCATCATCAGCCGCATTGTCGGCTGTAGGCACCCATCTCCATTGGGAAACCTTCGACGACTCCAAAATCTCCGCCACTCGGTTGCCAACAAACTGCTTATACCGGCGGTGGGTGCTGCCGATCCATCTCAGCACCGTCTTAGAGTCCGTCCATAACACCAGGTCCGTGATGACCACACTGTGCTCCTCCTTGACAGTGTTCATCAGCCTGGTTCCAAGAACTGCAGCCTGCAGCTGCAGCCGTGGGATCGTCATCGTTCTCATTGGGGCACACTTCGTCTTCGCACTCACGAAGCTCACCTGCACGTCGTCGTCCTCATATGTGACCCTCCAATAGGCCACCGCCGCGAATGCTGCCTGACTAGCATCCACAAAGACGTGCAACTCTACGGCCCGGACTGCTCCACGCCCAAAATAATGGCGCGGACATCGGAACTGTCCCACGGCGTTCATCTCTTTGCGCCAAATCGCAAAGGCTTTGCTTAACTCCTCCGGTAGTGGTTCGTCCCACTGGATCTTCTGCCTCCAAATCTCTCGCAGCAGCAGCTTCGCTGTAACCATGAGGCAGCACAGGAATCCCAGGGGATCAAACGTTGACATCACCAGGCTCAAATATTCCCTCTTCGTAGGGACTCGATCTCCACTCAGGACGCTGCTTGGCACTCGATGATACTCCACGTTGAATCTGAAGTCATATGTTGCTACTTGCCAACGCATTCCGAGGATCTTCTCTTCAGCCTCACCCCATCCGACGCTCTTGACTCGACCAGGTCCCAAAGCCGTCTCCACGGTGGGTGAGCTGGATGAAAACTTGCATAATTCGAATCCAGCATCCTTGTGTATCTCCTTCACTCGGGTAGATACGCTGATAGCCTCGCTCTCTGTAGCGAAACTGTCCACGTAGTCATCGACATAATGGTAGTCGGTGATGGCCTTGACCGCTCTCGGATCCGAATCCCGATACTTCAGGGCATAGTCTTCACGTAATGCGCAGCGCTCGGCGAGCAGGCTGCTCCAAACGTCATTACGTTCATCTCGTAGACATCCGGATCTCTCTCGTCGTCGCCATCTCTCCAGAGGAATCGTTGGGAACATCTATCCTCGGGTCGGATCAGCACTTGGTGGAACATCTCCTTGATGTCACCGCAGACTCCGACGGCTCCCTCTCTGAAGTGAAAGAGCACAGCTGGCAAAGGCTTATAGTGCTGAGGCCCTTTGTCCAGCTCCGAGTTTAGCGAGGTTCCTCCAACTTTGGCTGCAGCATCAAACACGAGCCGTACCTTGCCGGGCTTGTTTGGGTTTTCGACACCAAAATGTGGCAAATACCATAGGCGATCGCTCCTTACCGCGACCTCCTCCGGCTGCAGCCTCCTCGCGTATCCTTTAGACACGTAATCCTTTATAATCCGATCGTATTCCTGCGCCAACGGCTTGTTGCGCTTCATCTTCTTCTCGACGTTGACCAGCCTCCTGTACGCCATCTCATAGCTCGGTGGCAGCACAACGTGGTCGTCCTTCCAGAGTAATCCCGTCTGGGCTTTCCAACTCCACTTATCTTCAGACTCACCACGTTGGTAGGCTCTCTGGTTGCCTTACCTCCAAACCATTGGATATTTAGCTGCTGACGCTCTCCTTGCACTCCAAGATCCCTTCGTAGCTCGTCGTCGATCATCGTGACGGAGGATTCCTCATCTAGGAGCGCATACGTATCCACCTTTCGCCCCGCTCCGTACAGCGTAACCGGCAGTATACGGAACAGTAGACGGCCGCCTTCGGCGTCAACGCAGCTCAAATTCCTCTGCATGGGCGCACCCGCTTCACGCGGAGCTCCTCTCTCCAGGCTGTTGCTGGGAACGGCCGGCTGCCGGTTCCTGTCCTGGTCCCTGTGACCACCTCGTAGCGAAGGCCTCCTGGCCGGGCTGCGTCTGGAAAATGCTGGCTGCTGGTTCCCTTCGTGGCGTCTGAAGCCACCTCGCTGCAGCAGCCTTCGCTTCTCGTCCGCACCATGTAGCAGACGGTGATGCTCCCTTCGGCATCCATTAATCTTGCGTATAGCAGGATCTAGCCGTGTGCCCACTTCGCAGGCAGTTGAAGCAGAGCCGATGCCTCTTCACATTGCTCCACCTTTCCTGTGGCGAAGCTCCAATAAATTCTCTGCAGTTCAATATTCCATGCTGTCCTCCACAGATGGGACAACCTCCATGCCGATCATCCTGTTGATCGCATTCATTATGGTCGACGCTTGCATGTAGAAGTCGACGCCTCGGCTCCTTTCCCTCGACGTCCAAAACCGTGCACACCACGTTTGCGTACTCCTGTAGCCACGCGCTGAAGTCGACTACAGTGGGAAAGGGCGCAATCGTTGCAGCATGCCTGGCCCAGTCCACTTGCTTGCTCGTTGGCAGCTTGGCCACAAGCTCCTCCATGAGGGTTGGGTTCCCCAGGTGCTGCTCCGCCTTCGCTGACTGCAAGAAGGCCGCGAGGTTACTCACTCGGGTTGCGAAGGGAATGATCTTCGCCAAATTGTGCTCCGAAATTGGCTGCACCTCTCGCACGTTGTTGAGCTGGCTGCGTATAAGCTGCTCCGGTCGGCCGAACCTAAAGCGCAGCTGCTCCATCACGGCGCTGACATTCCCTGGACTAATCAATAGCGCCTTCACTGCCTAGCGCGCTTCATCCTTCAGCGCCTTCAACAACCTCTGGTTGTTCTCCAGGTCCGTGCAGTTGTACGCTCGGGTCGTCTCCACGAACGCACAGCTGAAGATCGGCCACTCCTCGGGCTGCCCTCCAACTATAGGCAAGTCCGGAAGCTTCCTTGGCCCATATGCTCCCTGAATTCCACTCGGCGTCGTCGCGGCTTAGGATCCGACAAGTGGCAATGCTGTTGCCGCATTGTGGATGCTCACGCCCGGTAGCACGAGTCCATGCGTTGGCTGCGCAGTGCCTGTTGCACACAGTGGCTCCACAAAATAGTTGCTAGTCGTGCAGCGTGCAGGCCGCACCGCTCGCACCGTCACCGTTGTATGGCACCGACCCGACCCCGTTATGTAAGGCCTCTCCGTTAGATGTGGGTATTGGCTGGCCGCTCCAAAATGGCGGCCGCCCCGACGCTCCACTGTTGGCGCCAACTGCGCTTGGGCCAACTGCGATTGGCGCGCAATTGGCGGTGCTCACACTTTCCAGGGGTCTAGCCTTCTCCAGCTCTCTCTCCAACGCTGCGATCCTCTCCATGAGTTCCAACGCGAGGGGCTGGTTCACCTCCGGTACTGAACTCGCAGCTGTGACAGCTGTACTTCTAGGTTGGGAAGCTACTGTAGTCACCGTAGTGGCCGGGCAAGGAATCGACGCCGCCGTGATGTTCACCCGCGTCCGAGTTCCTGCTCCACTACTAGCTGGCTGCTGACTCACTATTGTTATAGGGGTGGCTTCCCCTCCGATCAGCCGGGCACTCTTTCTGGGGAATGCTGCATCTTCCCCAGCTCCAAAATGGCGGCGCCTCTGCGCGTCCAAAATGGCGTCTCTGACGCCTCGTGCCGCTGGCTGCGGCCACGGATGCTTGGCGCTCCTTGCGCCTTCTGACCGCTGGCTGCGGTCTCCACAAATGACGCTTCTTGCGTCTCCTTGTCGCTGGCTGCGACCCGTTCGTACCGGCGTTCGACGCTGGCTGCGTCCCTCTATGTCGCTGACTGCGACGCCACTGTCGCTGGCTGCGACTCCTCTGCCGGTACGTAGCGCTGGCTGCGCTCAAACAAATCCTCCTCGCTGGCCGTCTAAACCGTCACTCCAGCTCCGGCAACTCTCTAGCTGGCCGTCTAAACCGTCATTCCAGCGCAAGTTGCCCCTGCAGTCGCCCTAGGACTGCGAATAAAAGGCTGTCGTCGTGCGTCACATGGAGTTGCCTTAAACGGCTACCCCACGCATTGGTTCCCGAAAGAAAGGGCAGACTAATCCGTGGTAGTAGAACACGTTTTATTCTGGAAGAATTCAATGTTTCACAATTGCAACAAACTTAACTTATTAGCTCACCGCAGTGTGTCCTCCAACTCTTACACGACAATGAAAAGCTAAATTTTCCCGGCAATTTACAATGGCGAAAAACAATGTGCCCAGACACATTCGGACTTCTCAAAAATACTAACTAGCCTATCAATAACAATATTCGATCCGCGACAATGGGCGACAGATTCTTGCAGCATGTGCTGCATTCCCTGGATTCCACTCGGCGTCGTCGCGGCGTAGGATCCGACAAGTGGCAATGCTGTTGCCGCATTGTGGATGCTCACGCCCGGTAGCACGAGTCCATGCGCTGGCTGCGCAGTGCCTGTTGCACACAGTGGCTCCACAAAATAGTTGCTAGTCGTTAGCAATGGCGGTCCACTTGAAGATGGCGGCAGCGTGCAGGCCGCACCGCTCGCACCGTCACCGTTGTATGGCACCGACCCGACCCCGTTATGTAAGGCCTCTCCGTTAGATGTGGGTATTGGCTGGCCGCTCCAAAATGGCGGCCGCCCGACGCTCCACTGTTGGCGCCAACTGCGCTTGGGCCAACTGCGATTGGCGGTGCTCACACTTTCCAGGGGTCTAGCCTTCTCCAGCTCTCTCTCCAACGCTGAGATCCTCTCCATGAGTTCCAACGCGAGGGGCTGGTTCACCTCCGGTACTGAACTCGCAGCTGTGACAGCAGTACTTCTAGGTTGGGAAGCTACTGTAGTCACCGTAGTGGCCGGGCAAGGAATCGACGCCGCCGTGATGTTCACCCGCGTCCGAGTTCCTGCTCCACTACTGGCTGGCTGCTGACTCACTGTTGTTATAGGGTGGCTTCCCCTCCGATCAGCCGGGCACTCTTTCTGGGGGAATGCTGCATCTTCCCCAGCTCCAAAATGGCGGCGCCTCTGCGCGTCCAAAATGGCGTGTCTGACGCCTCGTGCCGCTGGCTGCGGCCACGGATGCTTGGCGCTCCTTGCGCCTTCTGACCGCTGGCTGCGGTCTCCACAAATGACGCTTCTTGCGTCTCCTTGTCGCTGGCTGCGACCCGTTCGTACCGGCGTTCGACGCTGGCTGCGTCCCTCTATGTCGCTGACTGCGACGCCACTGTCGCTGGCTGCGACTCCTCTGCCGGTACGTAGCGCTGGCTGCGCTCAAACAAATCCTCCTCGCTGGCCGTCTAAACCGTCACTCCAGCTCCGGCAACTCTCTAGCTGGCCGTCTAAACCGTCATTCCAGCGCAAGTTGCCCCTGCAGTCGCCCTAGGACTGCGAATAAAAGGCTGTCGTCGTGCGTCACATGGAGTTGCCTTAAACGGCTACCCCACGCATTGGTTCCCGAAAGAAAGGGCAGACTAATCCGTGGTAGTAGAACACGTTTTATTCTGGAAGAATTCAATGTTTCACAATTGCAACTAACTTAACTTATTAGCTCACCGCAGTGTGTCCTCCAACTCTTACACGACAATGAAAAGCTAAATTTTCCCGGCAATTTACAATGGCGAAAAACAATGTGCCCAGACACATTCGGACTTCTCAAAATACTAACTAGCCTATCGATAACAATATTCGATCCGCGACAATGGGCGACAGATTCTTGCAGCATGTGTTGGGTCCTTGCCTTTCGGCAACAGAACTAAATTCTGAAAATGTCTGGTCTTCCCAGCGGCACTGCCTTCACAACTGCTCCAGGAATTCCCTTCAGGCCAGAAGCTTTGTTTAGCTTGATTTGCTGGCTGAACCGACCACTTCAACGCAAGGAAAATGCGACAGGTGCTATTGCTGTTGGCCGTCATATGTGGGGTAGTAACGCCGTGAAATAGGAACACATTCACTGGGAATCCTGGTTCTTAATCAGTGTGTTATCCATTCGCAGGCTCGTCGACCATTAACCGCAGCAGTGAAGCGAAAATTAAAGTAAGATTATGTAAGATAAGGAAGCACGAATTTTTACTTAAGCCAGGCGGTGGTGTTAGATGTTAATTCATTACCCTCCGAACCGTAGTCTTCCGAATAGTACATTTTTGAAAGACTCCAAATGTTTTTAAATATGTATCACCTTATTTTGCTCCACTGCCTGAAGAAGTTAGACTTTGAATTTCATCTTAATAGAAAACCCATTTTTAATTATCATATACTACTTGTTTCTCTCAATTCTATTTCATTTCTTGCTGGTACATTGTTTTAAAAAATTATAATAAGCATAGGTGTTATCTAATCATTATACCGTTACTCGTAGAGTAAAAGGGTATACTAGATTCGTTGAAAAGTATGTAACAGGCAGAAGAAGCGTTTCCGGCCATATAAAGTATATATATTCTTGATCAGGATCAGTAGCCGAGTCGATCTGGCCATGTCCGTCTGTCCGTCCGTCTGTCCGTCTGTCTGTCCGTCTGTCTGTCCGTCCGTCCTGTCTGTCCGTCTGTCCGTCCGTCTGTCCGTCCGTATGAACGTCGAGATCTCAGGACTACAAAAGCTAGAAGTTGAGATTAAGCATACAGACTCCAGGGACATAGACGCAGCGCAAGTTTGTCGATTCATGTTGCCACGCCCACTATAACGCCCACAAACCGCCAAAAACTGCCACGCCCACACTTTAAAAAAATGTTTTGATATTTTTTCATTTTGTATTAGTCTTGTAAATTTCTATCGATTTGCCAAAAAAACTTTTTGCCACGCCCACTCTAACGCCCACAAACCGCCAAAAACTGACAGTGCTGAAGACTCTCCTTCGCTATTCCACTAGCTGAGTAACGGGTATCAGATAGTCGGGGAACTCGACTATAGCGTTCTCTCTTGTTTATATTCTTATCGCTTACTTTCCTAATTCAGCTTTACTTATGATATTTTTTCCTCTGTTAATTATTCTAATTTGATTCATCAAAATTTGATATACATTTTTAGTTTTGGTTTTTCTTTTTTAAGCTATTCTATTTCTTTTTTATTTATAAGAAAAAATTTGAAGTGGTAGGGTGCGGATACGATTTACAGGATTAGTACGTATTGTGAAATATAGGTAATACGTTACATGGTCCTATTTAACAAATTGTTTGTTTTTTAACTGTGTCAGGAATATATGAAATTGTTTTGTTCTGTTTTGTTGCGCTTTTGGCTTTATCTAGTTAATCCCATAATTAAAAGACTTACCTTTATTTTGCTAAAGGTAAGAAAATATTTACTGCAAATAAAGTTCATCTGAATTTCTCTCAGTGTAGCCCGTCAATTTTTTACTTACCTTAAATGGCTTTAAAAATGAAAAGGAAGGACAAAAGAGACAAATCAATCGGCGCGAGCGGTTGATAAGCCTTATCTTAGGTAGACAGACTTTACACTGAGCGACATAATGGCGATTAGTAACTTGGTGTTTTGGTATTTTCTCACCCAATGTTGGTTCTCGAAGATGGCCTTCTTGTCGATGACGGGTTGTGTATTAGTAAAAATTAAATTTTTGTACATGATTAGTTATTACGGATTGATAATTATATTTTTTTTTTGTTTTGTCGTTAGTATATATATATGGTTTAGGTCCATTATTCCACTTTTCCGGAATAAGTCCATTTTTGTTATCGATTTATTTATAAGTATTTTTTTAAGTATCATCGCTAGGAATTTGATATGTACGATCTCTAGCCAAAGAATTGACTCATCATTCTTTTCGACACGTGCAGTGAATAAAAGTTGACAGTGAAAAATTCGTCTGCGTCTTTATTTGGAAAAGCCAACCTACTCCACCTTCCGACAGCGCCTGCGACATTTGGTCCTTCGAGCCGGATTTCCACAATATAGTTTGCATCGGCGCTAGACCAGATATGTTCCAGGTCGACTGTGTGTATATACGTGTGTAAATTCAATTTGCGTGTTTGCCGGCTCCGTTTCGTTTTCCCGCCAAAAGGGCTCCAAGTCATGAGTACAACCCGGCAACCATCGTTTAAATACATAGTATATACATATACTCCAGCTGCTATCCCAGTAGCCTACGAATATTCGCACACGTCCATACACACCAATATATATATGTCGAATTATCTTCGTCTCCCATTAGAGCGCAGCGCGTTTCGAACTTTTCACAGGCGATCATCAAGCATACTGCTCTGCTCGTTTTCTAACAGCCTGTACGAAACCCCGAACCACACTCGGCGACAACGTCGCGACGCATCCGAGCCACTACACAGGCGACGCGTCGTTGTCGCCCGCTCCAACGGTAGTTTTTCGCAGGAAACGACGGACAATAACAATGCAAAGACGCAAAACATAATATGATGAAATAATTCGAGTTCATGCGAATTTTACACTCCGACATATAATACATATACACGAATATATATATACATCTTTATTATTATACCGTTACTCGTAGAGTAAAAGGGTATATTAGATTCGTTGAAAAGTATGTAACAGGCAGAAGGAAGCGTTTCCGACCATATAATGTATATTATTCTTGATCAGGATCAATAGCCGAGTCGATCTGACCATGTCCGTCTGTCCGTCCGTCTGTCTGTCCGTCCGTATGAACGTCGAGGTGTCAGAAACTATAAAAGAATAAGCATACAGACTCCAGAGACATAACGCAGCGCAAGTTCGTCGATTCATGTTGCCACGCCCACTCTAACGCTACACACCGCCCAAAACTGCACGCCACATTTTAAAAGTGTTTTGATTTTTGAATTTTTTTACTAGATTTGTAAATTTCTATCGATTTGCCAAAAAACTTTTTTGCCACGCCCACTCTAACGCCCACAAACCGCCTAAAACTGCCACGCCACACTTTTGAAAATGTTTTAATATTTTTTCATTTTTTATTAGTATTGAATTTCATCGATCTGCAGAAAAACTTTTGCCACCCACCCTAACGCCACAAACCCCCAAACTGCCCCGCCCATACTTTTGAAAAATGTGAAATTTTGTCACATTTTAGTTCGTCTTGTAAATTTAACTCTCTATACCAAAAATCTTTTTGCCACGCCCACTCTAACGCCCACAAGCCGCCAAAACGGTCAGTTCACCAGCTGAGTAACGGGTATCAGATAGTCGGGGAACCGACTATAGCGTTCTATCTTGTTTTTGTAGTGTTTTTTTCCCTCCTCATCGCTTTGGCGCTCCTAAGGGAGTTTTATTATGCTTAGTGGAAATAGCGACATAAGCAAGCCAAGGTTGTTCGTACCTCAGTGAAGACTTTCAGTATAGTCAGACCGAATAGCGAATCATCTGCATCCTCACCGAGCAAGTTAATTCAGCAACTCAGTCCATCAGTCGTCATCGTCGTCCGCCATCTAAGGCGCAAAGCGAATCCACGCTCTCACTACTCTCCGACAAGTCCGTTGTCTCACCATCGTCCGTCAATACTTCAGTTACCACCAGATCACCACTAAAATGGCCCAATCCAGAGCAATGCAGCCTCTCAAAATTTATTGCTGTCAGAGATCGTATCAGCCAATTTGAGGAGCGATTTAACATGCGGAAGCGCTGGCGCTGCTGCCCTTCGCGACAGACTTGCAAAATTCGTCTTGATCAAGTTCGGACTCTTTGGGAAAAGGTTAAGCAGGAATACGACACCTGTTCTCCGTCCTTACTGGAGAAGGGACATACGAAACAATGACAGCCATGCAATCCAAATATGACTATTGTTATTCTGTCTATGAAAGCTGTGCAGCTCATCTTAGTGAGCAAATCGATGCTACGACTTCCAGTGGTGCCGACTGCCCCCTGGCGACACTGAAATTTTTAAGTGGCGACTAATTTATTATATAAACAATTCAAGGCTAACTGATGTTGAAAAACTGTTCCATCTCAAGTCCAAAACGAGTGGCGAAGCTCATGACATCGTATCCAAATCCCACTCACAAATGTTGGCTTCGTTTCGGGTTGATCAAATTTGACACAACGTTTTGAGAATAAACGTTTGTTAGTCAATAGCCAGAGTTGCTTAACCGCGCTGGAAATCGCTAAGGTTAAAACTAAGAAGTGGGATTTGTCTTTTGGTGTTTTCTGTGCTCCTCCCACAAATCCGGGTGCAGGAGATCGGCATAGCAAGGGCAGTCCCAGTCAATCAGGTAAAGTGCGCGGAGAGCATACAGTCAAGCGGTCAGTGAAAGTACGCGGAGGTCGACAGCGTAATAGTGAACAGTTAAAGTACGCGAACGAGACCCGGAACAAGTGAACGACAAGTGAGCGTCGAAGCGGGCATCCAAAGAGGATCTCCGCAAGCGAAGGAGATGCAAACACCAGGACCTAGGGTGGTCAGAAAGGGACGTGGAGTCTTTGGTCGCAAAGGTGGTTCGGGAGGAGTGCTAGCTTATCTCACGGACGATACACCCTGCCCCATAACATCCTAACGTACGAGCCCGTAGGTTGTCGTTGCAAGGCGACGAGTGCCTGGCATACGCAAGAAGGGACGGTGGAGTCTTTGGTCGGCAAAGGTGGTTTGGGGAGGAGCGCTAGCTTATCTCACGGACGATACACCCTGTCCCATAACATCCTAGGCCCAGGCGAGCCGGCACGGATACGCCGCCGAGAGCGACGCAGGATGAGCGAAGAAGGACGACGAAGAGCGACGACGCGCATCCGAAGGCGAGGATCGCAGGATTCCCTTTGTCAAGCGTCACTAAAATAAAGGTGGTTCTAGTCAGAAATCTGTTTTCTCTTTGGTCGGGCAATCACACAAATCATCAATTTGGTGGGACGAACAAACAAACTCTCTGAGCTAGCCGTTGCAATCCGTAGCGAGCAGAAACCAAGAATTCAGTTCGTGACATCAGGCGCCCAACGTGATTGTCCTGGCCAAAAGAACAGAGGAGAGATGGGGCAATCGTGGCTACAGCCTGAAGGAGGAGCGAGCGCCCTAGTGATCAAGGAGGTGCACCCTTAAAGAAGAAGGGGGGAAGACAATACGACGATCGAAAAGTCGCAAAGTCACTCGAAAACAAACACACACACATAAACAGGCCCGTTGGAGCGCGAGAGCGGACAGGGAAGGTATACAGCCGGAAACCGTTAAAGGCTAACGCACACAGTTGCGAATTCCGTAGGAGGCAGGTACACGGAGGAGAATCCCGTTACCGGTACAGGCCCCACGGAATAACGGCAGAAAAGAGCAGAAGGAAAACCGAGGTTTCGTAGCGGCGAGAAAAGCGAGAGTCCGTCTTTTTATAATTTCGTTAACACTAAGCGCAAAAAACCAGTTACCATTCCTCGCTATTTTATGAAAATACTACGGTAACATCGGATCAGGCAATAGCCGATCTATTTGCCAAGTTCTTCAAACCACATATTCTACGTTACCTCATTCCGAACGGCTTACTTTACGCGGCATCAAAGTCGAATTTAATATTCTGCCCCACTTTAAACGAAAGCTCACTGCTTTATGATCTTCAGCGAGTTAAACCTGTCTATTCGCCAGGTCCCGACGGAATTCCTGGCTGTGCTTAGATTCTGTGCGGAAGCCTTGTGCAAACCTCTACTAAAACTGTTTACTTATCTCTGGAATCTACACAGTTCCCCATATATGGAAGGAGTCCTTTGTGATCCCTCTCCAAAAAAGGTAGCAAATCGGATGCAAGCAATTACAGAGGAATCTCCAAATTGTCTGTGATTTATTAGGTTTCCCTGTTGATCTCCTAAATTGGATTCTAAGTTATCTGAATGGCAGGACGCAACGGTACTCTTAAAAAATTCTCTTTCTTGTATTCTCCGAGTCACATCCGGCGTCCCACAAGGTCCGCTCCTTTTTACCTTATTTATTAACGACCTTCCTTAATAATAAATCATTCGCGTGTATTAATGTACGCTGATGATATAAAATTATGCTTGCAATATAAGGACATTTCTCGCCATTTGGACTTACAATCCGATCTAGATTGCTTTCAAACCTGGTGCCGTGATAACGTATTAAACTTAAATGGCTCTAAGTGTAAAGTTATGACCTTTGTCAGTGCCAATAAAGATGTTGATGATCTTGGGTTCTTCTGGACCCTAAACTTAAATTTTCAGACCATATTTCGTCTATTGTCAATAAGGCCAGGGGTGTGCTTGGTTTATAAAACGGTGGTCAAAGGAATTTGATGATCTTACATGACCAAAACCTTATTTATTTCTCTAGTCCGTCCGATCCTCGAGTATGGATCACCTGTTTGGAGTCCACAATATGAACTTTACTCGGACCGCATTGAATCGGTTCAAAAGAACATCTTACTTTTTGCCTTACGGCGCCTTAATTGGGATGCAAACCTAAGATTACCTCCTTATTCAGTAGATTAATGTTAATTAATCGATGCTTGGAACAGTCCTTATTTTTACCTTATTCGTGGCGAAGTTGATAGTCCCGACTTGGTAGTCGGCTAAACTTCACTGTTCCAAGCAGATGTACTAGAAATTACGTACCTGTAATTTTAAATCATTGTAGATCTAACTATGAGCTGTATGATCCCTACAGAGTATTATGTTCTGACTATAATAGATTCGATCCTATTATCTCTAATTCTGACTCTCTGCCGTTCTTAAAGCGATCAATACTAACGTATTTAACGAATTCTTAGATCTTATTACTAGTATACATATATTTCCTCGTCCATTACTGTCTTCTATATCGCGTCTATTTTCCCGCGATTCGAGCCGTACGATACACGGCAGCGCCCCTCGGTCGGTTGGGCGGGAGGTGTGGCCGTGGGACTCACGCGTTAAAAAAAAGTCGAGTTGGCAGAATGGACACTACGCGCGCAGCAAATACCAACCGGGAGGTGCGGGAGACCGGCACTAGGGAACAGCCCGGAGCGATATGGAGTAGGGATTCCGATTCTATCTTCAGTTTCTGGCGTGTCTCCTGGTGTCGCGATCCCATCCCGGTTGAGGAGGATCCGGAAGAGGTGCCCGACGTGGATCTGTCGGACGATGAGACAGTGGCCGAAGGGCCGATCGAGTGCGTGTCCCTCTCATCGGAGAGTGAGGAGGACGACGGGAGTGAGACGGTCACCCCGGAGGTGTCTCGGACGAGGACGAAGACTCCGGATGGCGAGGCCAGGATGGTGTATCGGAGCGTGCGGCGGGCGACGCAGGGCCACGGGCAGACGGCACAAGGACCGCTGGGCAAAGTTGCTCGTGCTGGGCGGCCAGCGGTTCCGCCTGAAGGTTCGTCGCGGCGGAGAGATCCGGGTGTACACCAGAGAACTGCAACGAGTATGATTAAGTATGAACAAATACTCTGTCCAAAAAGAGAATCAAATCGGTACAATCAACACGACCAACATGTCCATTCAATATAAGTATGCCAGCGTCAAACTGATTTGAATTAGAGCGAATGAGCACGAAGTAGGGAATCAGACTCGGCTATCCGGTAAACTGTTTTGCACGCCAACATCAAGTTGCTCAATGTACCAGCATCCTTAATTGTTTCACATGCAAGAAAACGCCATAACACACTGCTTCACCGTGGCGTCAATCCGCAAACTCCAGCGGCTCCTTCAGTTCGGCAACCCTGTATTCCAACAGGCTCGCATAAAGTTCTTCAAATGTTCAGAACTATTTCGGCTCTAACTCTCAGAATGTCCTATTAGGAACCGCAATGATTAATATCTGTCAACGTGGTACATGCTTTAAGGCTCGTGCTTTGATCGAGTCGGCCTTTATTTCAGAACGCATGTTCAACATAGTGAAACCCATTTTCAAAATGTCCATGCACAAGTAGGGCCTAAACCAAGCTGCAAGGCCTGAGAAGAAGCTGCAAGAGACCATTTTAAGGTGGATCCTTTCCTGTGAAAGATCCAGACAATTCAGGGTTATTTCGGCGTTTACCACACGCGTCTCGATCAGCCAAACCAAAGACTCCAAAACCATTTAACAAGGTTTAGAAAGGATGAGGATTTACCATCGAAGATGGTAAACAAGCCAAATTTCGACTGAGAGTGCAATTTGTTCGCACCACTACCAGGAATAATGAGGGAAGATATGTTGTGACTCCCCCATTCAAAACCCATGACTTGGGACATTAAAGATCCATAGCTTTGTTAAAATTTCTCCAAAACCAGAATAGGTTCAAGAAGAACCCCGGATTGAAACTCCAATACGATTCGGTAGTACAGGAGTATTTGGACCTGGGCCTCATGCGAGAGGTTCCTCCTAGTAATGATAGCGAATCCGCTATGTATTCAGCGCCGATATAACCAAGAGGTATCGGCAGATCCTTGTTCATCCGCAACACACTCGCTTTCAGCGGATTCTCTTCCGCAACAAAGAAGAAAGACTCTGTGACTATGAGTTGCAAACGGTCACGTTTGGCATTAATTGTGCCCGTCCCTAGCCATCCGGGTCTTGAAACTTCTTTCCGAGGATATCCTTTCGCAATATTCCATCGCGAGTCAAATCCTAAAAGAACATATGTACGTTGACGATGTCCTGGCTAGCGCATACATCATAAAGGATGCCATTGTGGCAATACGTGAACTCCGGGAAGGTCTAGCGTCAGCAGGGTTCCCCTTAGGAAGTGGACCTCCAAACTAAAGGGTCCTTAGTGATATCCCGCAAGATCACATGCTTTTACGCTGACTTTCTCGACTTCTCGAAGAAAGCGTCGCCAAAACTCTCGGTGTCAGGTGGAAAGCCGACACTGATGGTTCTTCTTTGTCCATACGAATAGATCCAGCCCTCCCTTTCCAAACGCGAGTTCTATCGCAAATTGCCAAACTGTTTGACCCAGCAGGATGGCTTGCCCTTAAGTCGTGCGCGCTAAGATGCAAAAATCTGGCAGCAAAGCTTTCCTGGGACAACTCTACCAGCAGTTTCGAGAGGAATTGGCGCTATTTCCAAGAATATAGTGATTTCTTCGCGACATTCGAATCCCTAATTGGGGTTACAATTCCATCCTAAGGCGCATATTCAGTATCACGGATTTTGTGATGCCTCCCAGTGCGCATATGGACCGGCATATACGTTCGTGTAGAACGCAATGATATGGTATCCACTAATCTTGTCGCTGCAGGACAGTTGCACCCATCATGAGAATATCTTTACCACGTTTAGAACTGTGCGGTACCGTGCTGCTTGTAGAACTATGGCAGCGCTCCATCTCCCTTCCAGAAGGCTCCAATTTTTATACCCGTTACTCGTAGAGTAAAAGGGTATACTAGATTCGTTGAAAGTATGTAAACAGGCAAGGAAGCGTTTCGACCATATAAAGTATATATATTCTTGATCAGGATCAATAGCCGAGTCGATTGGCATGTCCGTTGTCCGTCCTTGTCGTCTGTCCGTCGTCTTCCGTCTGTTGTCGTATAACGTCGATCTTGGACTACAAAGGTAGAAAGTTGAGATTAAGTATGACTCCTGACATAAAAGTTTGTATTCATTTGCAGATAGCAAAGCCATCACGCCATTTGAATGTTATATTTTTTTCATTTACTTCTGTGAGTAGGTATATAGTTCGGAAGTATTAAAGGCATGACGTTTCGATTAAGTATTTATTTTGTCAGGATCATGCGATCTCGCATGTCGTCTGTCGTCCGTCCGTCTGTCTGTCCGTATGAACGTCGAGATCTCAGGAACTACAAAGGTAGAAGTTGGATTAGCATACTGACTCCTGAGACATAGACGCAGCGCGTTTGTCGATTCATGTTGCCACGCCCACTCTAACGCCCACAAACCGCCCAAAACTGCCACGCCCACACTTTTGAAAAATGTTTTTGATATTTTTTCATTTTTGTATTAGTCTTATAAATTTCTATCGATTTGCCAAAAAACTTTTTGCCACGCCCACTCTAGCGCCCACAAACCGCCCAAAGCTGCTACGCCCACACTTTTGAAAATGTTTTGATATTTTTTCATTTTGTATTAGTCTTTAAATTTCTATCGCTTTGCCAAAAACTTTTTGCCACGCCCACTCTAGCGCCCACAAACCGCCAAAACTGTCAGTGCTGAAGACTCCTTCGCACTTCACTAGCTGAGTAACGGTATCAGATAGTCGGGGAACTGATTAGCGTTCTCTTTGTTTTTATTTCTTTAAATTTCTACGATTGCAAACTTTTGCCACCCACTCTCGCCCAAACCGCCAATGCTACCCAACTTTTGAAAATGTTTTGATATTTTTCTTTTTTATTTTTATATTTCTATCGATTTGCTAAAAACTTTTGCCACGCCCACTCAGCCCCAACCGCCAACTGTCAGTGCTGAGACTTTCTTCACACTTCCACTAGCTGAGTAACGGTATCAGATAGTCGGGAACTCGACTATAGCGTTCTCTTTGTTTTATTTTGGAACGATTATACATTTTTTTGACATGTCTACAAAAGCGTCCATGGACATCTTTCGTGGCAAATCGGGTTGCGAAAATTGCCCAGAGCCCAGTTGACGGAATGTGGCACATGTCAAGTCTGAACAGAACCCTACCGATCTGGCAAGCCGAGGGGTGTCAGCTCAGGACTTACGGGATACCCAGCTGTGGTGGCAAGGGCCCCAATGGCTAGCAGCGCACGAGAGCTGTAGCCCTCAGCTCTGTTGGTATTTCGGAACGGACTTGGAGAAGCGTCCAGTCAAAATTGTTTCTGGCCGTTCCGAATCCTTCATAAATCAATGCAAAAAGCCGATATAATATTTCCTTTCAAAACTAGGGGACGAATTAGCCCAAGCACAGGAAAGGCTGATACAGTGCACCCAAAGAGCAGGATATGCGACAGAGTACCACTACTTCTGCTCCAGGAAGGCGATTCCGATTTCTAGTACGTTGGCTAACCTTAATCCATTCCTAGACCCAAAGGGAATTTTGAGAGCATGTGAACGTGTGAAGGCATCAGAGTACTTAAGCTACGATGAAAGCATCCGATTAACCGTCCATATTCCACTAACTTTACACGGCTCATGGCTCAATTTACTCTCAAGATATCATTGCATGGCGGGACCCGCTCATGACACGGCTCATCCGACCCAAGTTTTGGGTACCGAAGTTAAAAACTTGTTGAAAGCCATAACGAACTCCTGTCGGGTTTGCACAATCTACAAGAAAAGACTGCAATCGGAGTTCTCCGCAAATATCGATCCAACTTCTCACGTCCGTTTACACACACTGGTGTTGACTTTGTAGAGCGTGTTTGATCACGAAAGGGTATGTGTGTGTATTTGTGTTTTCAGCACTAGAGCAATCCATCTAGAAGCTGCTTCTGATCTCACCACGTTGAAATTTCTAGCTGCCTTCGCGGGGTTTGTATCCAGGCGTGGCTGCCCCGCACAAATCTTTTCCGATTACGGAAAGACCTTTGTCGGAGCATCCAACGTGTTGACTGAAGATTTCTTGGAGCAACAAGATCTACGGTGGTACTTCTTCCGACCCAGCTGTGATTCCGGATCTCTCCTCCTTCTACGTGTTTGTCAGGGGACCACCACACGCTCTTCCACTTGGATGCCGCGATGAACCGCGCCGACCGAAAGGTACTAGAGTTGAGAGGACCCCCGGCAACGGCCAAACAGCCAAGGGCCGCCACTCGTGTCGCTCCTGGGATCACCCTCTCATCTGTCATCCAAATGAGAAGCGTCAGCATCCTGCCGACGGCGACCGTCTTAGTTGACAGCGGGACCAAGTCCTTCAACACGTTAGCCATGCTGGACCCATGCTCACCTCTCAGCCGTATCAACGCCTCAATGGCAACGGCGTTCGGCCTAACGGTAGCGCGCGTTGGACAGGAGTGGGCGTGCTTGGCAGTTATACGCTCTCCGGTGACGGAAGCCACCAAGTTCGAGGTGATCCTCAAGACGGAAACCCAGCTCAAACTCCGTACCCCGACCAGGAAATTTCCAGAAGGGCTTAAGGAATCCTTCGCTAGCGTGACACTGGCAAATGATCGCTTTTTCAAGCCAAGCATCATTTCCCTGGTGCTCGGCGCTGATATCTACAGTCGAGTCGGGTGGGTTCTTTCCGGCTCCTGCCCACTTTTTCTATTTTTGTTATCGATTTATTTTTAAGTATTTTTATAAATATCATCGCCAAAGAATCGGTTCATCATTCTTTCGACACGTGCAGTAAATAAGTTGAACAGTACAAAATTCTTCAGCGTCTTTATTTGAAAGCCGACCTACTTCACCTTTCGACAGCGCCCTGCCCCGACATAAATGATTTTTTTTTTTCATTATTATACCCGTTATACGTAGAGTAAAAGGGTATACCAGATTCGTTGTAAAGTATGTAACAGGCAGAAGAAAGCGTTTCCGACCATATAAAGTATATATATTCTTGATCAGGATCAAAGCCGAGACGATCTGGCCACGTCCGTCTGTCCGTCCGTCTGTCCGTCCGTATAAACGTCGAGATCTCAGGAACTATAAAAGCTAGAAAGAGATTCAGCATGCAGACTCAAGAGCCATAGAAGCAGCGCAAGTTTGTTGATTCATGTTGCCACGCCACTATAACGCCCACAAACCGCCTAAAACAGCCACGCCCACACTTTTGAAAAATGTTTTGATATTTTTTAATTTTTGTGTTAGTCTTGTAATTTTCTATCGATTTGCCAAAAGACTTTTTGCCACGCCCACAAACCGCCAAAAACTGTTAGAGTTTAAGACCCTCCTGCGCACTTTCACTAGCTGAGTAACGGGTATCAGATAGTTGGGGAACTCGACTATAGCGATGTTTAAACTTTTATTTAATTGTTCATCTTATTAAGTTTTTTTGTGTGGGCCTCGTGATGTAGTGGATAGCGCAAATACCTGCTTACCACGGGGTCGTGGGTTCAAACCCCACCCATGACGAGAGCATGACGGCCATAAAAAAACTTCCTCTCTGAAATGCTTTTCTAACTTTTAGAAAGTATTCTTCCACATAAAAAATGCCTATTACAACAATTTTCGGCAACTTCCACACGAATTGGACAATTGAATTGAACTCTAAGAGAACCATCTAGGGTAGCACAGTTCGAGGCGGAGATGGAGAAACTCCACATTGCAATAGCTGGAATCAGCGAGATGAGGTGGGCTGGCAGTGGGGAAACAACAACATCAGATAGCAATCTAGTCCTACACAGTGGCAACAGTGACGGCAGCAGATATGGAGTGGGAATTTTCGTGTCCAAGCGCATAAAAAAGGCACTGGTTTCCTGGGAACTCATTTCTGATAGAATCATGACGCGGAAGAGCAGACTGGATATCTGAAGGGACCTGGGACCTGATTAGAAGGAGGAACATTCTGAAGCCTCTGGCGGACCAGCTTACACAGTACCGTGGGGAGTATCGCGGACTATGCAGAGCGGTGAAAAGGTGACCAGAAAGGACAAAAGTGCACAGCTGGATAGACTTGCGGCAGACGCAGAACGAGCAGCCGGCGAGAACAACATGCGCTCGCTATACCAGCAGATTGCACGGATCACAGGAACCCATCACAGACAGAACAAACCAGTCAGAGATCTAGAAGGTAACCTCTTATCCAATGATGACAAATCCGAAGATGGCGCCAACACTTCATGGGAATTAGCCACACCACATAACCAAACGGTGCCATAGACTACAGGAGTGTTGTACCGACAAGTGGGAGTAGCAGGATACCCTCTGCACCCCCGAATGTTAGAGAAATCGTGAATGCAATAAAGAAGCTGAAGCACAACAGGGCAGCTGGCGAAGACAACATACCAGCCGAATTGCTTCAAGTTGACACCCAACTGATTGGTGAAACATTGCATCCATACTTCTCACGCATATGGGAAGGCGAGACGGTGCCAGACGCCATGCTCTTCCAAGCGCGGAACCTCACCAGACACCTTGAGGACTACGCAGACGGGGTATACTGGCCAAACAGAATAGCCAACACAGAACTGTGGCGCGTTACAGACGAGTCCCCGATTCACATACAAATATGGAAGAAAAAATGGATGTGGATAGAGCACGCTCTCAGAGAAACCCGAGTAGCATAGTGAGGATGGCACTAGACTGGAACCCAACCAAGGAAGCAGGAGAGTAGGAAGGCCAAGAGCAACCTGGAGAAGAACCGCTCACCAAGAACTAGCCCAAATAAACACAACATGGGAAAGTGCAAAACAGACAGCTCAAAATAGAGTTAGATGGAAAGCTCTCGTAGAACTTAGGGCTTCTCGAGAGGAATAGAAGGAATTAAAAAAAAAAAAAATTAAGTTTTTTTATTCACTTTTATGTAGGCAATTAAATACTTTATTTTCAATCATTTTTACGGCAATCGCACACGACATTTATTCTCGCCAGACATTATGGTTCTTTTATTCTTTTCTTTTAAATTGCCTTTATATATTGGTTAGTTTTTCATGATATTTTCTTTTCAGGTTATACGTTTAGTATTGCCAATTTTTGGCTACAACATATAATATTTCACTTCACCATTCCACATTGGTTTTTTTGGCAGAAAGTCAAAAAAAAATTTTAACGGAATAAAGCAATTTATGGTTTTTTTATATTTAGGATAGTCCAATTAGATAAAAAAAGTCGATTTTTACATTTATATACCATACATGCTTATCGCCCACCTCTCAAAGACAGCTGATTGTCGATATCATGCGTAAGACAAAATTAGCGGCAAATCATTTTGCAACAATTGTGGTTTATATTTCCTCAGAGAATTAAAAAAGTTTAAAGTGTTGTAATGGAAAACAGTAGCACAGGTATGTAGATTTGTAGTTCACTAACATTTTTGTGTAAGTTAACAAATTACTTCGTTCATAGTTTTATTATATTTTATTACTATATTTTATTTTGTTTTAATTGACTGTTAAACCCCGGAGTACAAAATTAGATTAACTTAAAGAGCTACATGTTTCCCAGCTTGAGGCCTCTGCCTCGCTGCAGCGCAGTCTCCAAAGCGTCAGGCCAGCATTCCGATATCCGGTGTCAGTCACTCGCTCCGCGAGTGCTCCGACCGGGCTCCGGGCAATTGCCCTTGGAATGCGCGATCAGCAGTTCTTTCACTGCGCGTGCAAGCCACCGGATATGGTGGCCTGCAATTCGGCAGTTTCTCTCCGTGTGAACCGCCTGTGCTAACTTCTCCCCTTTTCAAGTAGTCGCCGTCCCGGTGACCTGCTGGCTCCACATCAGTGCCAGTTCCCGGTTTTGTTCGCCTCCTGACCTTCAGTGTGAGTTGCTGAGAAGGGGGCCTGAAGTGAGTTCTTCTTTGAGGGTCCCTATGTGGTGAAGGTTCCTTAAACTTAACTCATGGAGAAATGGGAGACTCAGCCGGTTCTGGTGGGCCGTGATATTGACCGTGGCCATGGCCGAGACAGCGGGTTTCTTTTTCGAGTTTCCCAGGTGGTTGATGAACCAGGTTCCGTTGAGTGCCACTCTATCGGAATATGTTATCAGGTGGGTTCCCGATACCTTCTGCTCTCTTCCTTGACCGTCGGTTACGGTCATATTGGCGCCATTTATGATCAGGGTGCCGTGGTCAACTATGGTCAACTATGGTGACCCGGAAGTGTGGAGCAGTGCGCAATAGCTCCGGAAATTATCTGCTGGGCGCAGGTGCCGTTTTGGAGCTCCCTGCAGAAGGTCGCACCGACTCTCGTCCTGCATTGGCCGATGTTGATGTTTCGTGTCGGACATTCAGCTACCAGGTTTCCTCATTCGAAGTCTAGGATCTTCTTATGGCGCTGAACTGGGAAGACAGTTATCTTTTTACACCTAAGCTTAGGACTAGGGAATTTAATGAGGAAATGTAAAATTTCAGAATTTTGGAAAACATTAATGCTAGATACTTCTAATAATTCTATTACGCTAATGTCAGTAGGCTGTCTGTCTTTCAATTCGCCAATATCGGAGTCGTCCAGTATCGCTGGACTTGCAACGTTAAGTTTAGCTAGGGTTAGGCCCATTAAAATATTCTCAAGATCTGTAATTACAATCCTATTTTTAGCTAAGATAATCTCTAAAAGGTGGGTTTCCCTGTCTGCCTCGAATTTTTGGATTTGATTTGTTGCAGCTGCAAGTTCGTTTAGGCGCTTTTCGAATTTCAAGTTTTTGTTTAAGTAAGTCAAGCCCGATGATTCCATCAAAGTCCTTAAGAACTTTAAGTATAAAAAAATGTGATCGTACATTAAACAGAGAAATTAGGCACTTCTGTTCTATTCTTGTATAGCCATGAATTGACCTAACGCTAAATGGTTTTTCTACTGCCGCAATGCTTTTAAGCCCTGGGCATGGTGCTATGTAATTTTTTGAAGTGCCAGTATCAATAAGTAATTTGATTTCCCTCCCTGCTAACGTACGAGTAATATACGGGAGCAGGGATTTTACCCTACAAAATTGCAGACGTCGTCTGTGTCGAGGTCGTCTTCTATTTGTTCAACCCTCTCATGTGCCACCTGGTTATAATCTTCCTCTCCTGACCCCTGTTCTGGCATATAGTTGATTCTTTGTTGGTCCGTGTGGATTGGCCCCTTTGCCAAGTAGTAGGCTGCCTGGACCGAGATGAGATATCGACCTCCATTGGTTCGGGTGGGGGCGGCTGGCTCTGGGTGTTTCCCAAATACGGGCGAGACTGCTGTCGAGCGAGCCGGTTTGATGATTTCCTCCCCTTTGGGTTTTTATGAAATGGGGATTTTTTCTAATTGCCCCTAGGTTCTGATCCTGTTCAATATAATTATATGAATTTTGCTGTGATGGATTTCTCCATCCTGCCTGCCGCTGATTTTGCGGCTTATAATTTTTTTCTTCATTATGCCGGGCAAAGTTTGCCGCGACGTTACTCGATTCGGCTTCCTGAGCTAGTGCCAATGCCGAATGCAGGTCCTATGGTTGTGCCGGAAAAACGGCTATTTTCAGTGATTTTTTTAGGCCAGATATGCTGTGTTGTTCATTGAGGACGGCTGCTGTGGCCGCGTCATGTGTCATAACTGTTTTATTTGTTAGAAGCGTTAGCTTCCTTTCTACCTCATCATAATATTTGAGTAAGGGTAATTCCCCCTGTCTTGATAAACTTAATTCTATATCTGGCCTTTTGGAGTTTTGCCTTTGAACAAATTTAACTCCCACACAATAGCGGCTAATTTTTCTTCGAATATCTCTCCCTGCCTTTGGAGCGCGCCGGCTATGGCGGCCTCCATATTTGCAATCTGTTCTGCCTGCATTCCTAACACTTACTGCTTTCCTGAATTCTTATCGTCGAGAATGCTGTCCCGAATGTGTGCAGCCCTATTGGCTTGTGTTTGTACTTTTGTTTCTAAAAGTTTCAAGATCGTTGGGTATATTTATTTTTGGTGGGTCTCAGTGAATAAAAACATTCAGATCTATTTTTTAATTTAATTTTAAATATCGGCAGAATTTATTTTTTTTTGGCGAATAACTTTAGACAAAAAGCCTACTCACATGTTCCTATTTTATCGTCTAGATTTTTTGTCCAGGTTTTGTCGACGGCCCCTTGCTGCTGGTGCTGCTGCTGTCGTCGCTGCTGCCGTTGCTGCTGGTACTGTTGTTGTTGTCGTAGCTGCTGCCGCTGCTGCTTTTCTCTGGTGTGGGAAGTCTTGCAGTTCCTCTCTGTAGTTTGGTATGTTTTCTTTTTTGTCGTCGCGACATCTAAGAATATTGCTGAGCAGTATTCCCGGTGCTCAAAAGCAGTACGAATTTCGTTTGGGATGCGATTGACCTGTTTGATCGTTCCATGATTTTTGCGAAAACCAAATTGATGGGATGGTATTGTGTTTCGCATTCTTAAGTAGGGAGCTAGGTGTTTTCAAAATGCCTTTTCAAACAGTTTCGAGAGACACGATAGGAGACTGATTGGTCTGTAGGATGAGGGTTGCGTTTTGTCTTTGCCTGGTTTGGGAATCATCACTATGACCTATTGCTACAGGTAGGACAAATGAGTTGCCAGCAGTATTTGGTTGGAATACGCCTTGAAGGTGATCGGCGAATGCACTTGCTCTATCTTGTTCGCTGTGTATCCAGCTTCCTGAGGGGCCGCGCAGTGAAACGACTGTTTATGCTGGTGGCTGAATATTTTTGTGTGCTTTCCACAAAGGGTTCTTCTTGCTGGTGGGCGATAGTTGTTCGATATATAGATGCTGGGCGTTTGCTTCCTCAAGCTTAAGTGCCCTGGTTAGTCTACGTGTTGCTATTTTTAGCTGTTCCTAAGCCTTTGGGGATCTGTGGTTCTGTCATTCTCTTCTTAGTCTTCGTTTTTCAAGTACTAGCTGTTCGATTTCGCGAGTTGTCTTGGTATGATTTGTCATTTTGTGTGTGTCTGAAGGGGTAGAGGCCTTGGCTGCAGCAATACGATTTTCCTCCATCGATTCGGTCAGGCGGTCAATATCCTCATGGGTAGACACTGTTTACCACTGGTACCATGTGAGTACAAACATATTTCGTGTACCTTGCCCAGTTGGTACTGTTGCCTGTCAGCCTGTAGGTGTGCTCAGTTATATGTGGTCGATGCCTGAGAGCAAGTAAAACGGTGAGTGGTCTAATGATAGTTCTGCAAGTGACTTAGCCGTAATATTATTTCTAGGGATCTTTCTTATTATTCCGAAGTCAATGAGATCCGGGTGCTTATTTGGATCTGCTGGCCAGTATGTAGGCCTACCCGGAGTGACATAATCGAGCTTATTTCGTGGCTTAATGAGCGCGTTGTAAAGTTGTTTGCCCTTTAGGTTTAAAAGGCGTAAACCCCAGTGCGTGTGCTTGGCATTTTAGTCACCAGCCGCTATAAATCGCTCACCGAGTGAGTTGAAAAATTCCAAGAATTGGTCCTCAGAAACTGCAAAACGAGGTGGGCAGTAGACTGCGGCCAGAGTGACGGGGCCGATGCTAGATTGCATGCTTATGGAAGTGGATTGCAGGTAGTCCGTTTCAGTTCTATTATGAAGGTGGTGTTTGATGCGACCTCTGATAAGTATGCCAGTGCCGCCATGGACTTTTCCGTCCGGATTAATGTATGTATAAAAGTTTTTTCCTGCATCGTCCAGGAATTTGGTTAGGAGACGATGGCTAGCCTCGGTTTGAGTTTGAACTTTTGTTTCATTAATGTTCCCTTTTCTTAGGGGGATTATGTAGAACGAGTTTTCTCCTATTAATGTCGCTATTTTGTTTACTAAGGCACTTGAGCTTTTTTCGCGAATGTATATTGGAGGAGGCCTAACCTTCTTAGGTTCCTCTTTGGATGACTATGCCGGTTGTACACTTTCATCACACTTTGCCAGAAGCTCAAATCTGTTGTTGTTTGCTGGCGTTTTATTAGTGACATCGTCTCGTGTAATTTTTGCCTTATTTTCGGATTGTTGATTTTTATTATTTTGAGGGCTGAGTTTTCTTTTAATTGTTATGTAGCGATCCATTCCAGTCTGTATGGTCGACCCGGCGTTCTTGTTTATGTTTTGGTTTTCTGCTAGCACAGCGGAACCGTTAAGTTGCGTTTTTGTTTTGATCGCTGGCTCAGGGCGAGCAAGTACTTGCGTCGACGAAATTGAGCGAGCCGATGATACCTTTCCAGTTGTTGTTGTGATTGCAGTTGCAGTGGTTGTTGTTGTCACAGTACTAGTCACCGTAGGCAAGCGTGAAGAAATTTCGCAAGTGTTTGGTGCTTGCGGGTTTTGTGACGAAGTTAGTAATGAGGGAGAGCAAGAACGCGCTCTTTCTTGAGTTGTTGGCAAAAGTAAATTCGTCGGGTTAGGGGTGATTGACCGCTCGCTGTCTGCAAAAGTTGCGAAGGCGTATGAGAAGTACGCGTTGTTTCGTTGCAATGAGAGCCGGCGCTCATCTTGCTGACGTTGACGCTGCGCGAGTTATCTCCCTTTAAGCGTAGGTTCGGGAGATTTGATGAGTAGTTCCTAGTTAAGGTGGATAGAACCGTTCCCAAATAAACGTCTGTGGTTGTTAAGTTCTGAATTCTCAATAAATCTTAATTTATTTCCAAGCTTTTCATTTGCCTTTTAAATTTGGTTTCTTATAATAATCTGCTGACGGGGCTAAAATGGAAGTGGAGCGGATGCGTTTCGATGGGGCTGGTGTTTGTTTGTTTCAGCACTTAATGTTATTTGATACGACCACTCGGCGTTCCCGTGGTCGTACCAAAGTATTGCTGGATCTCCACTAGGTCTCCGGTTGACGAGGCGGCTTGGGCGGGGGACCGCCGAGGGTAAATGCTGAGGCTGTAACTCCTCCCCCCTCAGTCTGAGCTACCGACCATAACGGGGGCATAGCTGCTGTTATCATAGCAGGTTCAGCGATGGCGGGAGTGAAAGTGGCGTGTGGTGTAACCTCTGGTTTGAAAATTGTTGTCTTTTTTGGGAAGCAGGACACGACGAATATTACTATCATCAGTACGCCGAGCATCGTGTAGGTCGTTGTTGCATGGATCGTGGTTCCCCACTGCATTCTGCTGATCTGTACCTTTGTTTCTAGGTCTTCCATCCTCAGCTCGTGTATTCCCAACTCTTGGGTTGTCCTGTTCCTCTTAACCGTCTTTATCCGAGGTATGTCTAATCCCCATTTCGCTGTGCTAAGTCCTTCTTCCGCTTCATACTGTACGTTGTTGACCATCACTTTGCAGTTGGTAAATCTTATAAGGACTGATCCATTTAATGTCTTATCAACTCCGCAATCTGTCTGAAGTTTGACATTCTTCCCGTTGAAAATTACGATGTAGCCGGCCTCCGGTTCGAAGATTGTTGTAAGTAGTCCGACGTCCTTCGTTTCGCATTCCGCATCCTGCCCACTTAACAGCTTCCTAATACATTTAGAATTAATCTGGCTTATACTCCTATCATTCTTACAAATATACATGTTTCTTACTAGTTGGCATTTTTCCTTATAGTAAAGTATTTCATTCCCATGAATCGCCACATAATTTGGAGTTATCACAAATTCTGTGCCGTTCATGGGAAGCGGTATTAACCTTCTGAACGCAAATATTTCCCTTTTAAACAATGGTAATTTGATCGAAAATATTATATCTGTGTTATTCATAATCGCACTTAATTCTAGAAACTCATACATTTGTTCGTCTGATACTAATCGTATCCCTTGTCTCTCTAACTCTTGGACACACTTGTCCGTTTCCTTCTTGTCAAACAAAAATCTAGAAATCACACTTAACTTAGCCAGCAACAGGCTCTCGGTCACGTCATTCAAGTTTAATCCTAGCATATCTATAGTGAGCGAAATTCTGTCAATATACTCCAATCTATAAATTCTCCTATCCTCTTCTACAAAGGACTTACTTATGGAATTATTATATTTGTTAATAAATGCATTTACTCTGCTTTGCTCCTCATTTATGTATTTCGTTAAATTTTTGAACATGAAACTGACCTTGTTGCCTGTTCTCTCTTGTGAGTTAATACTCTCTCTCAATTTCTCCTCTTCTTCTCTCATTTTTCTTATTTCCTCTTCTAATTTTTCGGCGTTATTGGCGTCTAAATTCCCTGTTATGGCCTTGACTACCGAACCCAATCCGTTTATCAATCCCCTTGCTCTTCTATGTCTAGGCCAAATTCCTTCCAGCCTCGTTTTCAACATGTGTAGTTTGTTTTTAAGTGATCTAATTACGTCCCTTGTTCTTATTTGATGTTTGACCGCATTTGTGAACGACAAGTTGTCTCCTTCCTTGTGGAATATACCCGGAAACTTTTTGCAAATTCTGGAAAGTTCTCCAAGTTCCTCCTTGTTCAAATGGTCTGTTCTGATTTTATCAAATGGGATGCTGTTACTACATATCCTTTCCCCTTCTATAGTGTTTAGTTCGAAATGTTGTGTGGACTTAAATTCCACAACATTTATTGGTTCTTCCAGAAATAATTCCTGGTCCGACTCTGCATAATTCGTCACCTCCATCCAGCTCTGCCCTGCCGCTGCCCTATAGATACCTTCTGAAATTTCCAGGTCTTCCTTTAATATTGTTCTGTTTATTATGAAATCCCCATCGTTCAGTCGTACCGGAACAGATATAACCATTTTCGATTCGGCTTCTATCGTATACAATTCTGACTGTCTGTAGGCCTCAAACTGAATCTTCTGTTTCAAATTTGCTACCTCAAACCACTCGTTCTGCATATCGATAACCGCCTTCAACTGCTGTATCATATCTATCCCGATCAACCCCTCAAAGAATTGATGAAATTTAAAAAGGAACATTCTTATTTTACCAACTCCGCCTAACTCCGCGAACATTGGTAAAAATGCCTCCCTTTCAACCTCATGCGACCGCGTGATGGTTTTAATGGCTATTGGGTCTTTTAGTTTCCTCACGTACTGTGGGTGCACTAATTCTGGTCGAATAAAAGAAAAGGTAGATCCTGTATCGATTAACAATTTTATTGATGTTTCTGGAGTAATCTTTACTACCAAATAGGGCAACGTTGAATGGCTTTTCCTAGGTCCTAAATATCCTGTGGATTGTTCGAGGCTGACTGTGGAAAATTTCCATCATCCTCCTGAATGTTATGTAACTGGGCACTGACCGAGGCTCTACTGCCGTTCCTATCCGCAGTGCCAGTTGAATTAAATGACTTCTTAGAATTGTTTGAGTTATACGACTGCCTGGACTGTCCCGAATTGTTGGAATTCCTGGACATCCTGGACTGGCCGCTGCCTTCCGTGTTTGATTGTGGTTCGATCGCTAACTGTCCCCTGCCATCGTTATTTCCATAACCAGTGCTGTTATACCCATTGCTATAATTGGAGTTGTTATAATTATTACTATTATAACCGTTGTTGTTATTTCTATTATTATAATTGTTATTGTACTTGTTACTGTTGTAACCGTTCCACTGTCTATCTCGGTTTGCTTGGTTCTGATTCCATCTGGAGTTCCTGTTCTGATAACTGCGATAAGGACCTTGATAGTTTGAAGTATCCCACTGGTTAAAATTCTCTGCCCAGAATGGATTACCCATCATCGGATAAGGGATTCCGAAACCTGGCCATCCATTCATACTGGGCATGGCAAATGGCATTGGAAACGGAGGAGGGTTGTTTCCCCCCCACTGGTACTGAGACCAAATGCCTGTCTCCCTGTGGGCCTCCAACACCTGGGGTTCCTCCTTCTCCTGCTCCTGTTTCTGAGTTTCTTTCTTGACCTTGTCTCCCGACTCTACCGTCCCCTGAGTTATGGGTTCCGGACCATTAACTTCTAAGGAAGCTAACTTTTCTTCCCTACAAGCTATCCCATAAGCTTTAGCTATATTTGGGACTCCCATGTTCCCTATGGTTACTCCTATCGGTCCCTTTAAGGCCGAAATAAAAGCGTTGAGCACCATTTCCTCATACCATTTAATTTTCTCGCTCCTCAGCATTATGCTGTTCTCGCCTGTTTTGGTTAAACTCACTAAGGCTTTCTTTAGAGTCATAACCCTAGTGTAAAGGGCTTCTACGTCCAGTTTCTTTTCCTTGATATGGGTCAGCTCCATTATCAAATCTTGCTCCGATCTCTTGTCTTTAATAACCGTCTTTCCACCAGGTCTATTACCTTGATGGCCTCTAGTACGCTCGCTGGCTTCCTAACCTCCTTTCCTTCTGTTGGATAGGACATAGTTATCTCACGTATATGTATTGTTTGTGTTAGTGCTACTGTCTTGTGTACCTTATCTCAATATTCTGACTTATTAATTAATAGAAGTGTGTTGTTTGTGTAAAGCGGTGAATCGCTGTGTGTAGTATAGCTGTGTAGTTTACTTAAAGAAACGTGTTGAATTCCGAATTGCTTGTATATAGTGTGTGTAGTGGATCCTCGAGTGTCCGTGTGTGAAATGGAGTTCTGTAATTAATTATTATGAGTAGTTTTTTCCTTCTAAGGTTCAAAATTAATTTAGCAAAATGGGGTTTAATAATACTTGTCGCTTGCTTTTCCTTTCTTTATTTATTGGCTTATTTATTTTATTTATTTTATTTATTTTATTTATTTTATTTATTTTATTTATTTTATTTATTTTATTTATTTTATTTATTTTATTTATTTTATTTATTTTATTTATTTTATTTATTTTATTTATTTTATTTATTTTATTTATTTTATTTATTTTATTTATTTTATTTATTTTATTTATTTTATTTATTTTATTTATTTTATTTATTTTATTTATTTTATTTATTTTATTTATTTTATTTATTTTATTTATTTTATTTATTTTATTTATTTTATTTATTTTATTTATTTTATTTTATTTATTTTATTTATTTTATTTATTTTATTTATTTTATTTATTTTATTTATTTTATTTATTTTATTTATTTTATTTATTTTATTTATTTTATTTATTTTATTTATTTTATTTATTTTATTTATTTTATTGTCTAATACCCTGCATGCTGAAGCTAGCTGTTCGGCTGTGCGATACAGCCTCACAACCAATTGCGAACAGTCATTGCTATGGTATTGTCTACTCCCCTCTAACACCCTGCATGGTGAAGCTAGCTCCTTGGCTGTGCGATACAGCCTCGGAACCAAATGCGGACAGTCCTGCACCCTGGTGTTTTCCCTTGACTTGTAAAGTTGAGTATTGCTTAACCCTAACCATTCCTACGCTAAGCGGCCGCCCTGTGCATTACAGTGCGCCGCCTAATACGTGTGAATGTTAGGATCGCTGGATTTTAATTTATTCTTTGCAGTTTGATTCTTGTTAATATTCCACGATATATTTTCAGATAACCACCCCTACGCTAAGCGGCCGCCCTGTACATTACAGTGCGCCGCCCAATACGTGTGAATGGTTACCGCCCCTTCCTCTAATCAACCGAATTCTTCCTCATGCTAGGCGGCCGCCCTGTACAGTGCCCCGCCTAATACATGCGACCGAATCGGCTCTGTTTAACTTCTACATCGGGCCATTCGGCTCGACCATTTCCCCTTTCTGTCATATACTCGAACTTGTTGGCACTCCCCACAGCACACCAACTTCTCTTGCTCTCGACCGACGGCATGACGTCGTTCGACGATCGGCGAGCCTCTTCGTCGCATCGAACTTCCGACAGCCAACACCGTTCTCTACCGGTCGTTCGTTTGATCGAACCGTTCTCTGCGACTTCGAGCCACGACACCTACCACCGGCCGTTTGTTCGTTCGAACCCATTTTCTTTCATTTCTTTAGACACAATTGAATTAATTAAATTCTTTATTTAAACCGCACCTCGGCCTTGCATTTCTTTGTGTGTTACACCAAGACTATGGCCTTAATTATGTAGTTTTTCTTTATATATATATTATTTTGATTAGGCTCATTTAGCTTTCCTTTGTTACTATTATTTTTGGTTATATTGTTTTGCACTTGCGTTTCTTATTTCCCACTGCTTTGGTCATTTCTAATTGGTCACTTGCGGCTCTTATTATTTCCACCTCCATTTTACACACTCCACTCTACTCACTGTTATTCCTTACAATGCTAATATTAATATTAACTGCATGTCCCGGTCGTCACGAAATCCTGTTAGGCCTGGAACTACCGACTGCGCCAGTTATCTCCCTTTAAGCGTAGGTTCGGGAGATTTGATGAGTAGTTCCTAGTTAAGGTGGATAGAACCGTTCCCAAATAAACGTCTGTGGTTGTTAAGTTCTGAATTCTCAATAAATCTTATTTTATTTCCAAGCTTTTCATTTGCCTTCTACATTTGGTTTCTTATAATAATCTGCTGACCGGGCTAAAATGGAAGTGGAGCGGATGCGTTTCGATGGGGCTGGTGTTTGTTTGTTTCAGCACTTAATGTTATTTGATACGACCATTCGGCGTTCCCGTGGTCGTATCAAAGTATTGCTGGATCTCCACTAGGTCTCCGGTTGACGAGGCGGCTTGGGCGGGGGACCCCCGAGGGTAAATGCTGCGGCGGTAACTCGCGCGAGCTTCGTTTTTACTCATTGTTTTTGGTTAGTTTATTTATATTTGTAATTAGTTAATTGATGATTAATAACTTATGGATTTGTTAGAAAATCTATATGTGCAGGCATTGCACTGAGCGTCTTTTCGCTTATGATTTTATGTTTGGTTCAGTTCACTGTTTCGATTAAAAAAATAAATTCAAATGTTCTTCTGCACTTGTTATTTTTAGTCGCGTGTTGTTGCTGTATTTTCGCACTTTTTTGTCGCGTGTTGTTGCTGTATTTTCGCACTTTTTTGTCGCGTGTTGTTGCTGTATTTTCGCACTTTTTAACACGTCGCGTGGGTATCGTTAGTTGGTTGGGCGCCAGTTAACAAATTACTTCGTTGATAGTTTTATTATATTTTATTATTATATTTTATTTTGTTTTAATTGATTTATCGAGACTGTTAAACCCCGGAGTACAAAATTAGACTAACTTAAAGAGCTACACGTTTCCCAGCTTGAGGTCTCTGCCTCGCTGCAGCGCAGTCTCCAAAGCGTCAGGCCAGCATTCCGATATCCGGTGTCAGTCAATCGCTCCGCAAGTGCTCCGACCGGGCTCCGGGCAATTGCCCTTGGAATGCGCGATCAGCAGTTCTTTCTCCGCGATTGCAAGCCACCGGATATGGTGGCCTGCAATTCGACAGTTTCTCTCCGTGGAAACCGCCTGTGCTAACTTGTATGTTATATGTTTTTGTGTAGTTTTATCGTGTTTTGTTTATGTGCCGTTTTTACAGTCAACTTAACAAATGTAGCTGTGTTTCGTGGCATAAAACTTTTGTATGGAAAACCACTTCAAAAGAATTTTAACGGCAAGTTATTAACTAACATGTGTATAATATTATACAACTAGTTTCATATGCTCCTTTTTGAAAAAATCACGTTTTTGTAGTTGAATATTTGTTTGGGCATGCAGAGCAACAATAGTCGCTCTGAGGATGCAGTTAGGCAGCATATATTTAAAACAATTCGTCAGAATAATTTAAATGAATGTTGTATTTCATTGGTAAATACTTAAATATAGATAAAAAATCGTTTTCTATGGTAAATACTTTTAAGGCATATCGGCCAGATCGTTTATATGGCAGCTATATGAAAAAGTTGACCAAATGAATTGAAACTTTGTGGGTCATCTTGGGGGAAGTAAAGAGTAAAACAAACCAATTTTGGTGAAGATAGGTTCACATTTCGAATTTCTGCCATAAAAAAGGCTAAAAAAAAGCACAGTGCATTCTCTCACAATTTTGATTTTCCGCGCATTTTCGACTACTTTTACTAAGAAATACTTTTATTTAAAAAAAAACAAAAGGAAAACCAAAAAAACATATTTCTGCTATTCTCGCAGAATTCTCGCGAATTCTCGTTGTTAACGCACACAGAGCTCGTCGCAGACTAATTTCGATTAATTTTTCCCAATTTTGGGTTATGTTAAAGCTCTGTGAGGTTATGGGTTAACTGATGATCTTCTCGCACTTTCACAATTCACATTTTGAAGGTTTAGTGTTTTAGAGTCAGAGCGTCTGCTCAGTTAGAGTTACTTTATTCGAATGTTTCTTATGCGCTCAACTTGGGCTGAGCTGACCCGTATATATAGTACTTATTATTATATGCATATAGTTCCATATACATATACATATGTATGCAGAAGGCATGCATATGTCATGTATGGTCTGTGCACTTGAGCTGCAAAGTGCATGGTCAGCATTCCCACGCTCCGCGATCGGCTTATGTATAAGCGTTAGATCATATTACTTGAGCGCTGGAACACTTGTGTAATTGTTGGTGGTCTTTTGGGTACTTGAACGTTATGTTTATTATGACAAAGTGTCACAATGTTTTGAAGATATGTTGTACCCATTAATTTAGTATATTTATAGGGTAGATATGCTACACCTCACTTTTCAAAGAAATGACGTAATACATGTAGTCATTTAGTTCTCAATATTAATATTTTTAAAAATTAACTAAATTTTTTTTTAAATTATATTGATTTTTCTTATTAATTATTAGCAATGTTTTGTCTCAAAGCATTTTTGTGTAATGACAGAATAATAAAAAAAATTTATGTTGAAATACGTTTTTTTTTGTTTTATGTTTAACTTTCGTAGAAGGAAAAAGATTTTTTGTTTTGCTTTTTTTGTGTTTTTTTTTTTTTTGTGGTTGATCAGACCTTTTCTTAAGTGAAATGAAACGTTTCATTGATTATATATTTTTAGTCTATCCTTATCAGATTACTATGTTATCTCTGTCTTCTATGGTTTCTACAGTATAAGGACCTAAATATACTGGATCTAACTTATGACCCGTTTCGTTCCTTATTATAACTTTATCTCCTATTTTTAATTGAAAATCTGAAGTTTTCTTATCATAAATTTGTTTTCTATAAGACTTCGCTTTTTCTAACATAAGTCAAGCTCTTTTATATGCTATTTCTAATCTAAATTTTATTTCCTTAGAGTAATCTTCTACATTATACAGTGGTTCTATTCTATCTGTTTTATTAAAATTTGCGAACTGCCTTGGTAATCTTCCAAAGACTAGTTCATATGGACAGTAATCATACATGACTGATGGTGTTGTGTTGAAACAATATGTAAAATATTGTATCCAAACGTCCCAATCAGTTTTATCTGCAGAGATGTATGAACGAATGTATTCATTGAATGTTCTATGACTTCGTTCTATTGTCCCTAAAGTTTGGTGATGATATGCGGTAGATGTTAGGTTTTCTATCTTTATGTATTTCCACATATCTGAAATTACTTTATTTTTATACTCGGTACCCATGTCCGAAATGAACGTTTTCATTGGACCGTACTTTAGTATACAATTTTCGAATATAGCTTTTGCGACAGTATTTGCGCTTTTGTTTGCAACCGGTATGGTTACTAGATACTTCGTTAAATCACATATAAGTGTGACGATGTATTCGTTGCCATATTCTGATTTCGGTAGTGGACCTACTGTGTCCACTATCACTATATCAAAAGCATTTGTTGGGGTTTCTGTGTGGGTCAATGGGGTCTTTGTATGTGTCGTTGTTTTCGACATTTGGCATTTATGACATCTACGTATGTACTCTTTTATATGACGAGTCATATTTTTCCAATAATAGTGTCTTTTTATTTTCGCTAGCGTTCTTGTAATGCCTGCATGACCTCCTTGAATTGGATCGTCATGATATGTAGACAGTATTGATTGTATCTCTTTTTCAGTTTTTTAATGGTCACCGGCTGGAGTGGCGCTACTCCTAATGATTTTAATTTTATATTGCCCGTATTTTTGAAATTATCTATTGAAATGGTTTCAAAGATTTTTTCACTCGGTGCCAATTTGAGTTGGCTGATTTTTAGTATACCGGCTTGCATTTCAAGCCTTTGGAAGAACTGACCTAAATCAAAAATTCCATTGGTATATAAATCGTCAACATCAATTCATGCAATAACTTTATTTCCTCGTTTGAGTAAAGAAATAGATTCAGTTATTCGCAAGGTTGTAACGAACTGATTTGCTTGGTCTGCTCGCTACGAAATACGTGCGGCTAGCTCAGTAGAGTTTGTGTGTTCGTCCCACCAAATTTATAGAATAACGTGATCACCCGGTTACCAGTAATAACACTCGCAGTTTCGTTCTCGGGTCTTTATTCGATCTCAGTTTACAATGTATTTCAATTGTCCGGACGCCTCTGCTCTCGCTCGTCGTGGCCTCGGATCTTCGCCTGGTATTGCCGCTGACGCGTGCGAAGAAAGGTCGAGGGCTTAGGGAAGCGTCACCGTTCTCAGACTAGGGTGAACAATTGGTGGGCTCTCAAAGGCATACGCCTAGCTAGCCACAACCTCTTGTCCCTTGCTCTGTCCCGGCCGGTCCCGCCAGACGCTTGTCCAGTTCCTTCCGACGCACCGCGCTATCGCCCGGATAAGTCCCTGTAGCAAGACGCCCAGTGAAAGACGAACGTTCCACCCTACCTTTTCTCTTCTGCCGGTGCGGTCGGACCTGGGTGTCCTGCTCGGCGGCCTGGTTCCACTGTCTTACCGCCTTCGTCGTCCTGGGTGGCGCGGACCTTTGTTGTTGGGCGCTCGTCGCGTGGGCTGGGAATTGTTGTCGTACGCAGACTCACGGAAGCTCACGGCTGTGATCCCCAAGGCAAACGCCTGTGGAACAGCAACGCGTCAACCCCACGTCTGGTTCGGACTGGTGGCGCCGGTACCACGCCTGCTTGGATTGCACGGACACACCAGGCTATCGCCTGGTTCAAGCACGCGATCTCCTACACAGTCCACCGGGTCTACACCACAATCCCTGCCGCTTTCTCGGGTGTCCGCTTAGGTCTGGCCTCTCCTGTTGTTTGCCTCCTGGCTACTCGTGCTTCGTCGTTTGGACCTCAGCTACCTGCGTCTCAGTTCGGAGACCTTCTCGTCCCGAACGTCTTGACGTAGCGATCTTGCTCCTTGGTGACTATCACGATCGTAGCTCCTCTGCTGCTGTCGTTGTAACGCTGTTGACTCGTACACTTGCTTTCCTTGACTGTCGGTCCTGCTTCCAGCGCTCGGCCTGTTTATATAGGCCTCCTCTAACGGTTTATCCCTTTGGTCTCCAGTCTCCGGATCCAAAGTCCATGATTTAACCGTTGGCCCGGTCCAAAGTTCGATTTGTCCCGTTAATTGCCTTTAAACCTGCTGACTCTCCAAACTCTCTTTTCAGCCAGTCCGGAGTCTCCATCCTCTCTCTCTCCACTTCCCGAGTCTCCAAACTCTCTTCCTCTAGAGTCTCCAAACTCTCTTTCTCTAGAGTCTCCAAACTCTCTTTCTCCGGGCTTCGCACTACCGTTACTACGCTTTGCCTTGTTGCGTAACTGGCAACGGCAGGCCCTCCTTATGCGATCACTATTCGCATTTGTGCGGAGTTTTAACTCCTCACATCTCCCCCTTTCTTCGGGAAAATTTAACATCCGGCCTTGCGGTTACCGCGGAACACTCTTGGGACTCCATCGACGCTCACAGCTCCGTCTCGAGTTCCACAGCGCCGATCTCCTTTGAGTATATTCCTCGTTCTTAATTTCAAACTTTGCCGCTCATTCGTTCATTCGTGATGCTTCTTCGCTCTACGCTCTTCTTCCCGCATTCCACTTTTCCGTCTTCTCGACATCTGGTCACACCATTTGCCGTTGATCGATTGTTACCGATAGATCCCGATAACTCCCGTTGGGGCGGCGTTGCCACTTGGTGACCCTGGTATTTCCATAGTGTGACCCGTCATGTGCTGCTTTTTCTTCGGGATTTCACCTTCGGCATACACGTGAGTGCCCTTTTTGGGTTTTATATATACATTTTCTTCTCTTGTGTTTGCGCATGCTGACCTTCTGCACTTCCTTGCTCTAGATGGCATCGACATGGATCCCTTTTTCCTGGAGGCGGACCAGCACTTGTGGATGGACTCCTTTTCAGGCCGCCCTTCGACCCACACGTGAGTTCCTGTGCTTTTTTTTTTCTTCTTTCATGGGTCCACTAATATCCACTCCTCTTCTCTTCCAGATTTCGCCCACATGAAATTCTTTTAATACGATGTGAATTTGAATTAGGTATATGTACCTAAATATATCCTGTATTTTGTGCGCGTACGTGTGATCCGTCCCTTTAAATAATGTGCTACGTGTTTTGTGTTGCGTGTTATATTATTGTTTTTTTTTATTATTTTAAATCCGGGCGGGATTAGCTTCCTGGACCTCGTTCACCAACCCAAACAATCGGATCCCAGTCGCCCCTACCCTAACTCGGAACCTCTCATTTCCGCGGTGCAGGACCACGCACCGGCGGCTACCTCGGCGCTTGGCGTCCCGGATCACCGGCTCATCCACAATTCCCGCGGGCCACTCCGCCTCCGGAATCGGAGCCCACCGCTGGACTTCTGACGTAGACGCCGTCCGCACCCAGGACGGCCGGGACGCGAGGACACCCACCGCTGGAGCGGATGACTGCCGCTGGAGTCCGGGCCTTGGGGTGTGCTTGGGTGATGGCCATACCCATGGCCCCTTCTCCAGCTCTGCCGCAGTGTCCGGGGTCGGCGGAGCCCAACCGCCATGGACCGGCGCCTCTTCTTTCTTGGGCGCTTCGGGGCCAACCGGCCATGTCCACGTGACGATCTGTTGCCGCCAACGTCTACCTCCTTCCGTGTACTCCCGCACTTGGTGCGACATCCCGGCTTGTGGGGTCGGTGGGTCCTTGTTTCCCACGGGGTCCTGGGGTTCCTGGTGGGTGGGTGGAGCCGTGGGTGGACGGGCGGTCGGCACCGGGTTGGGTGGGGGGCTGGGTGGCCAGTGCCGTGGCCGGGGCGTAGGTGGGATCCTTGTCGACGCTATGGGTGACGGGGGTGGGGACGGCTCCGGGGTCTCTTCTTTCACCACTTCCTCCGAATGTATATACCGCGGAGTGGCGGGTACCTCCCTTCCCTTGCCGCCGGCTTCTCCCTCCTCGTGCCAGGCGACCAGCTCCCAGGCCGCGCACTCCTCCTCCTCTGCCCTTTCGAGCTCCTGGAGCCACCTTTTCTCCTCCTCCTCCTTGGTCCTCGACCTCTGCAGGGCTTCGTGCATGGCCGCCATGGCTGCCCGCTGCTGCATGCGGACGCGCGTTGCCTTGGCGGCCTCGTACTCCTCCTTCGCTGCCATCCGTTCCGGATGCGGGGCTCCCATGGCCACCACCCGGTCGGCCTCCAGTCTCCGCATCTTCACGATGGCGTTAGCCATAGCGGCTGACGTCCCCCCGCTTCCTCTAGGGTTCCGCCTTGCCTCCTCGAACACAGGCGCGGTCCCCGGAAGGATCCGGTTATCGATTCCGCTCCTAGCCCTCTTCAGCCGCCAGGTCCTCATCTCCTCCTTTGGGTCCTCCTCCCACTCGAGCTCGCTTTCGTCCGACGTGACTACTGGCTCCGGGTCCTCTCCCCGCTCGTCCTCGGCACCACGCCTCGGAGCTTGGGTGGGCCGAGGGTTAGGCATACGCCTACCCCCCGACCGTCCTTGTCCCTCGACGGGTCCTTCGACCCTCTGGCCCGTAGTGGCCAGCCTCCTTGTAGGGTGCATCTCGGTGGTTGCGCTCATCTTAGTTGTCGAACTTCTTGTGACTTGAGCCCCTCGCTCGGCTCTCCTTTACACCTCGGTTTCGCCCTTTCCTTTTAGACCTTTACCGTTATGTCCTACGGCGGCCTACGTCGGCGTCGATCTCTTCCCACCTTCTACCTGCTCTCTGGTGTTGGTGCTTCGGGCCCGGGCTTTAGTCTGACTTTGTCGGTCTCCGACTACAGACGCTCGTTCTTACGGTACTGTCACCTTGATTCTCGTACCGCCTCTCCTCTTTCTTCGGGACATTCAGCTAGCTTGTTGCCCGGTTGCCTGGCCTCTTTGTCTTTCCGTCCTGGACCCATAGTCCTGGACCCGTAGTCTGTTTCTTCCTTCGTGGGGATTTTTTTTTCCTAGAGTCGGATCTGGTCCCCCTTTCCGGTGGTGGGCTGTTGGCCCAGCTGGGCCCATTTTTATATTCCATTCTTCCCCTCTGTCCCGCTTCCGTCTGGAATGTTCATTGGTGCTCTGGTTCGCTCATGGCTTGCCTTCGTTGACTCTCGCCTTGGCCTGACGCTAGAACGGTTGTTGGCCTCGCAGTCTTCACCCGTTGACTCTCGCCCTGGCCTGACGCTAGAACGGTGGCGACCCTTGTCCGTTCACAGGCTCCGTTGTTCTTCCGATTCCCGTCGTTAGTGGACTTATTATCCCCTGGTTTGGTTGTCGAGGCAATATTCTGGTCCGCTCGTGGTCTGCATCCGTTGACTCTCGCCTTGGCCTGACGCTAAAACGGTTGTCCGACACGCCGTCTGTCCCGTTGACTCTCGCCTTTGCCTGACGCTAGAACGGTTGCCGAGCCCCGTCCGTTCCCAGGTACTGTCATCTTCCGGCTGCCGCTCCTCTTTTCCTTTCTTTCTTTTTCCTTTTTTTTTTTTTCTTGACCTTACTTCTCCCTGGTGGTGGTTGTGTGGGCAATACTCTGGTCCGCTCGTGGTCTGCATCCGTTGACTCTCGCCTTGGCCTGACGCTAAAACGGTTGTCCGACTCGCCGTCTGTCCCGTTGACTCTCGCCTTTGCCTGACGCTAGAACGGTTGCCGAGCCCCGTCCGTTCTCAGGTGTTGTGGACTTCTCCTGCATGCCTTCCCTGCTTCCTTCTGACGGATCCGACTCCACGTTCTTGTCCCCCTTCTCCTCCCGATCCTGCTGTTTTAGATCGCTGACATGTACCGTGCGTTCCTTTTTGTTCGTCCGGTGGCGAATCTTACATATCACTGGCGATATGAAATCCACGATTTGATACGGTCCATCGAACCTCGGAGCTAGTTTGGCCGCAAACCCTTCAGCCGCTTTAGACAAATGGTGCTCCTTGGCCCACACCACTTCACCAACGCTTGGCTTCCACTGCCTTCTCCGCAGGTTGTAATGCCTTGCTTGGTCCTGGGACACCCTCTCTAGGTTCCTGCGCACAATCTCGAAGACCTCTCTCATCTTCTCAGCGTTTCCTTCCGGTGACTCTGGTTGCCTTCCCGTACCTAGCGTTTCTCTGTCATAGAGTGCGTTCGGTAGTCTTGGCTCGCGGCCCTGTGTCAAAAATGCCGGTGAGTAGCCTGTGGAATCTGAAACACTGGAATTCACAGCCAGCATGATTTCGGGCCACCTTTCATCCCAATTCCTCTGGTTCTGCCCGGCAAACTGCACTATCATTGTCTTCACAGTGCGGTTTGCTCTCTCTGTCGGATTCTCCTGTGGGGTATACGGTGCCGTAAACTGCTGCTTTATCCCCATGTCGTTGAGGAACTTCTTAAAGGCCCGGCTCGTGAACTGCACGCCGTTGTCCGTGATCACCACCTTCGGTACTCCAAATCGCGAGACTATGCGTTCCCTGAATGCTTTCTGCAACGTTTCCGCCGTGGCTGTTCGCAAAGGCACCAACTCCGTCCACTTCGAAAACCTGTCGATCAGTACCAACAACATACTGTTTCCGTGCTTCGATCTTGGTAGTGGTCCGACGAAATCGGCGCACACTGTCGCCCAGGGTTCCTCTGGGATCTGTGTCAACATCTTTCCCGCCGCCTGCCGCTGATTCGGTTTGAACCTTGCGCAGTCCTCGCACTTCCGAACGTAGGCACTTGCGTCCCTCTGCATTCCTGGCCAGTAGTAACGGGCTGCAAGCCGTGCAATCGTCTTCCGACTGCCTACATGACCGGCTGCTGGGGAGTCGTGGTTTTCACGCAAGACAGTTTCTCTCAGCTGCCGCGGAACACATAGCTTCCAGGTCACTACATCTTCGTTCCCTGCTCTATGCGGAATCTGCCTGTAAAGGGTGCTACCCTCCCACACGTAGTCTGGGAACTTTTGAGGCTGTGCTTTTAGTTTTTCTCGCATTTCCTTGATCCAGCTGCACTCTGATTCGGCCCCCTTGTCCTGCGTTCTTCTCAGCATATCTGGTACTGCTGAGTCCGACTCTGGCAGTGGCTGCCTCGACAATGCGTCTGCTACCACGTTCAACTGGCCTTTCCTGTATGCTACCTCGAAGTCGTACTGCTGCAGCTCCAATGCCCATCTGGCAATTCTTCCCGAAGGGCTTTCTATGCTGTTCAGCCGCTTCAGCGCCATATGATCCGTCACTACCTTAAAATGGTAGCCCTCGAGGTACGGCTTTAGCTTCCGAATAGCCCACACAATTGCCAAGCACTCCTTCTCTGTTGTCGAGTAGTTCTTCTCGGCTCCGTTTAGGGTCCGGCTGGAGTATGAAATGACCCTTTCGCCATCTTCTGTGTCCTGCGTGAGGATAGCCCCAATCCCGTAGTCACTGGCGTCCGTTTGCAGGATGAACGGTCTCCCGAAGTCGGGACACGCCAAGACTGGGTCGGTAACCAATCTGGCTTTTACCTCCTCGAAGGCCTGCTGGTGGTCCTGTGACCATGTCCACTTGGTACCCTTGCGGAGGAGGTCGTTGAGTGGCCTTACAATGCGCGCGAAGTCAGGCACGAAACGTCGGTACCACGATGCGACTCCAAGGTATTGCCTCAGTTCTCGGACCGATGACGGTGGCTCTAGCTGGGCTATCGCTGCTACCTTCTCTGGGTCCGTGCCTATCCCTTGGCTTGTGACGCGGTGCCCTAGGTACAGAAGTTCTTGTTTGAAGAACTGGCATTTTTCCGGGTTTATTTTCAGGTTCGCCTTCTTCAAGCGACTGAATACCTCCCTGAGGTTTCTCTTGTGTTCCTCTAGGGTGCGGCCAATCACGATGATGTCGTCTTGATACGCAAATGCATGCGGCGACATTTCCGGTCCAATCACCTGATCCAGGGCCCGTTGAAATGTGGCCGACGCGGAGTGTAACCCAAAAGGCATCACCTTCCATTGGAACAGCCCTTTCCCTGGGACCGTGAAGGCCGTGAAGCCACGGCTTGATTCTTCCAGTGGAATTTGCCAATACCCATCCTTTAGGTCCAGGCTGCTTATAAATCGCGCCTCCCTTAGTTGGTCGAGGATGTAGTTTATCCGTGGCATCGGGTAGGCATCCTTTATGGATTTCGCGTTTATCTGCCTGAAGTCCACGCATAGTCTCCATTTTCCCGTTTTCTTCTTCACCATGACTATGGGTGAGCTGTATGGGCTCCTTGAATGCTCAATCATCCCCATCTCCAGGAGTTCGTCCACCTTCAAGTTGATCTCCCCTTGAATCTTTGGATTCTTGGGGTAGTATCTCTGCTTAATTGGTTTATCGTCCTTCATGGTTATCGTGTGCTCGGCAATACTCGATGTTCCGGTCATGGCTTGAAACTTCGCGAGCTCTGTTTCCAGGAATTTGTTCACGTCGTCCTCTTCGCCGTCCTTTTGGACTAATGCGACCGACAACTTCTCCTCGAGCCACCCGTTATGTCTGCCTCTGGCCGGTATTTGGATTTCATGACCGGCGCACTTGATCTCGGCCCCGACTTGCGTGAGGAAATTCCACCCCAGCACCAACGCATCCACTATCCCTGGTAATATTAGCATGCTCATGACGAGTCGCCTGTTGCCGAACTCCACTCCTATTTCGAGCTTTGCGCTGATTTCGCCACACCTCCCATCTGCCAACCTAACCTGCCGTCGTATCCTTGTAATCGCTCCATGGGCAGCCAGCTTGTCCGCCAGCTCTTCACTTATGAAGCTTGCTGTTGCCCCGGTGTCGATCGTGGCCTTGTATGTGTCCCCACCGATCTTTACCGCTGCGGACAACTGCTGCTCCTCCTCGATTAGTTTTCCGGTTAGTTTGGAGAGGCGGCATCTTGCGACCCCGGCTCGTCTCTCTGCGGCTGGGATCGCTGGCCATTTCCCGCTCTCTGGCAGCATTCTGTGCTTCGGACTCCTATCTTCCCGCACATCCAGCAGAACAGCAGCCTCTGTTTTCGGCAGCCTCTTGCCCAATGGTCGTGTCCGCCGCACCTGCGACACGCTTCCTGTGGATTGGCAATATGGGTTGGGTTCTGACCCGGGTTGCCCCCTGACGTTGTTCCAGTGTATCTCTGTGTGGTGACTGGCGGCCTCCATAGGGTCGTGTTTTGTCGTCTGGCCTGGACCGGGGTATATTGTGCCCACTGTTCCCGGGTATGCGTGCCTGGATCTCCTGAGTCCTCACACCTTCTGCACGTGACGTGTGTTGCGGCCGGGGCTTTGTTGCGGCTGTATTTGTGCTCTTCCGCAAATGCCTCCCGTTCCCTGTGCAGTTCCTCGTATTCATCTGCCAGGATCATGAGAGCCTCTAGGTCGTCCACGTGGTAGGATCTTAACGCTATTCGGAGGTCTGGCGTGCAGTGCTCCTTGATGAGCTCCAGCGTTTCTTTCTTCCCATACCCAAGGGGTCTTATCAGGGTCTGCATCTCGACCATGTAGTCCTTGAATGCCTCCCTGAACCCTTGTTTCCTTTGTCTCGCCTTGTCCGCGAGCTTCGTGAAGTATCCCCTGGGCAGGAAATACGTCTGGAAACTGTCTATGAACTCGGCCCAAGTCCTCCAGTGCTTGTTGTTGGCTATGTACCACTTCAGAGCCTTCCCCTGCATTAATTCCGGCATGGCTCGGGGAATCATGTTAAGGTCCAAGCCGTATGTGTTCGCGGACCATTCCACCTGCTCCAGGAATTCGAGGGGTTTTTCTTCCCCGTCGAAGCGAAACGACCACTCTCTAACTTGCTTTGCTACTTTCGCGTAGTCTGGCGGACTGGATCTGGGTCTTTCTGGGCTTGGCCTCCTTTCCCTGCTTGTCTCTCTCCGTTGCCCTTCTCGGAACATCTCCTCCATGTTTAGACTTGCGATTAAGTCTTCGCCCTCGGGGTTCGTAAGCTTTATGCTTGGACCTGGTCTGTCTGGGTATGCTGCCTCCAATTCTGTCCAGACTGCTGCGAGTTTTGGGTCGTTTTCCGTCTCTGCGTAGTACTCCGCTAGAGCCTTTCGCATGTCCTCTGTCCTTCCCGACAGCGATATGCGCAACCTCTGTGCGACATATGCGAAGTCTTCCTTTTTAAGACGGTAGATCCAACTTCTACCCATACTGCTTAATTTGTGTCTACTGCCGGGATAATCACGTTATTTGGGCGCCAGATGTAACGAACTGATTTGCTTGGTCTGCTCGCTACGAAATACGTGCGGCTAGCTCAGTAGAGTTTGTGTGTTCGTCCCACCAAATTTATAGAATAACGTGATCACCCGGTTACCAGTAATAACACTCGCAGTTTCGTTCTCGGGTCTTTATTCGATCTCAGTTTACAATGTATTTCAATTGTCCGGACGCCTCTGCTCTCGCTCGTCGTGGCCTCGGATCTTCGCCTGGTATTGCCGCTGACGCGTGCGAAGAAAGGTCGAGGGCTTAGGGAAGCGTCACCGTTCTCAGACTAGGGTGAACAATTGGTGGGCTCTCAAAGGCATACGCCTAGCTAGCCACAACCTCTTGTCCCTTGCTCTGTCCCGGCCGGTCCCGCCAGACGCTTGTCCAGTTCCTTCCGACGCACCGCGCTATCGCCCGGATACGCCGCAGTCCCTGTAGCAAGACGCCCAGTGAAAGACGAACGTTCCACCCTACCTTTTCTCTTCTGCCGGTGCGGTCGGACCTGGGTGTCCTGCTCGGCGGCCTGGTTCCACTGTCTTACCGCCTTCGTCGTCCTGGGTGGCGCGGACCTTTGTTGTTGGGCGCTCGTCGCGTGGGCTGGGAATTGTTGTCGTACGCAGACTCACGGAAGCTCACGGCTGTGATCCCCAAGGCAAACGCCTGTGGAACAGCAACGCGTCAACCCCACGTCTGGTTCGGACTGGTGGCGCCGGTACCACGCCTGCTTGGATTGCACGGACACACCAGGCTATCGCCTGGTTCAAGCACGCGATCTCCTACACAGTCCACCGGGTCTACACCACAATCCCTGCCGCTTTCTCGGGTGGCCGCTTAGGTCTGGCCTCTCCTGTTGTTTGCCTCCTGGCTACTCGTGCTTCGTCGTTTGGACCTCAGCTACCTGCGTCTCAGTTCGGAGACCTTCTCGTCCCGAACGTCTTGACGTAGCGATCTTGCTCCTTGGTGACTATCACGATCGTAGCTCCTCTGCTGCTGTCGTTGTAACGCTGTTGACTCGTACACTTGCTTTCCTTGACTGTCGGTCCTGCTTCCAGCGCTCGGCCTGTTTATATAGGCCTCCTCTAACGGTTTATCCCTTTGGTCTCCAGTCTCCGGATCCAAAGTCCATGATTTAACCGTTGGCCCGGTCCAAAGTTCGATTTGTCCCGTTAATTGCCTTTAAACCTGCTGACTCTCCAAACTCTCTTTTCAGCCAGTCCGGAGTCTCCATCCTCTCTCTCTCCACTTCCCGAGTCTCCAAACTCTCTTCCTCTAGAGTCTCCAAACTCTCTTTCTCTACAGTCTCCAAACTCTCTTTCTCCGGGCTTCGCACTACCGTTACTACGCTTTGCCTTGTTGCGTAACTGGCAACGGCAGGCCCTCCTTATGCGATCACTATTCGCATTTGTGCGGAGTTTTAACTCCTCACAAGGTCACTACTTTTCGTACTTCATCGATTGTTATGACTTCGTGTACGTTGGGCTTAAATACATTTTGGATACTTTGCCTAGGAAATAGTTTCTTATATGTTACTGTACAGTTTTTATCTTGTCTACTTTGTTGCCTGGTAGTGACTTTCAGGACTTTATGTTGCATGTCTTTGAGTTCTGTTATATTTATACGCGAGAGTGCGCCTGCTACAAAATTATCTTTCCCCTTTAGGTATTCTACAGTGAAGTCGTATTCTTCAAGCTCTAACCGCATGCGAGTTAATTTAGAACTGGGATTAGTCATAGAAAATAGGTACGTTAAAGGTCTGTGGTCCGTTTTAATGGTGAAATGTTTGCCATAAATATATGGTCTAAAATGGGTAATTCCCCAATGAATTGCCGCTAGTTCTTGTTCCGTTGTACTCTTGTTGCTTTCTCCTTTTGTAAATGAACGTGATGCATAAGCTATTGGGAGCTGAATCCCGTTACGGTTCTGAGTTAGAACTGCTCCGCAAGCTTGTTTACTAGCATCCGTTATAATGCAAAATTCTTTGCGAAAATCAGGATATTTTCTTTAAGGTATTCGAATGCGTTTTGGCATTCGCTTGGCCATTCAAAAGGGACATTCTTTTTACATAATCTAGTTATGTACCGTGAATAGTCGGCGAAGTTCCTTATAAACCGACGATAATAGTTGCAGAATGCTACAAATCGATATGAGCCATTGCTTGTTGAAAAAGATGTTATATTCCTTGAGTTTTCCTAAGTTCTATTTGGTGGAAACCTGACATCAAGTCAAGGCATTAAAAGTATTTAGCTCGACCTTGTTGATCTAAAATGTCATCAATTCTAGGGAGTGGAAATTTGTCAGAAAGTAGTTTTTTATTTATTTGACGATAGTCAATTACTAATCGCCATTTCTTCTCTTGTGAATTTGGTAATGATTTTTTCGGAACTAACAGGAGTGGGCTGTTATATTTTGTCGCTAATTAATTTCCCTACTTGTTTTTGAATTTCTTCAATATGGCTATACGGGCTTCTGTAGTTTTTTATATAAATGGGTTCATCATCTTTAAGTCTTAATGTTTGTTTATAAAATTTGTTTGTTGATATTAGTTCGGTTTCAAGTCCGAACACATCACTATACTGTGTGCATAATTCAGTTATTTGATTTTTGAATTGGTCTGGAAAATTTGTCTTTAGTTTTGAAAGTACTTGTTCGCTTCTATTTTAAGTGTTGGTATTATGAATGTCATAATCTTTTAAATTTTCATATTGGATTTGGTTTACTTTGACCAATTGGTCGAAATTAGTTGTATTTAGAAGTCGAATGTATACATGTTTGGATGCTGCAATTGTATTTGCAACATAAATCCCATTGTGTATTTCCTGATTAGGAACAAATATGTAATCATTTACAGCATTAATGTCTATTTTCCGAATGTGATCTGGCTGGCAGAAGAACTGTATTGTTGCCAGCGCTATATGTTATCGTTATATGTTACCGTCTTCACTTGGTTTGAAATCTAGTTGACAATTGAATTTCTTTATAAAATCAATACCTATTATTCCATCAAATGGTATTGCAAAATTTGGGTATACCAAGTGAAATTCATGTGGAATAGTATATTTCGTTGATTGGAGTTCTATTGAGGTTGTTCCTCGAGACTTTAACACACCTTGGCCTATGCCTTCGATGTTTATTATTTTTTCTGTTTGAATTTGGAAGTTATCAGAATTTACCTTCAGAAGTGAGATATCTGCACCAGTATCAATGAGAAATGTTAGAGTATTTTCAGTTGAATGATTATGAAAAGTTACGAATATATTAAGACTATAAGTGATGGAATGAACTTTAACATTTATTGGCTGTTTCTTAAAGGGTTCTGTGAGTTTTCCGACGTATTTTGCGCGATTCTCACATTGCTATTATTATTATAATTACCCTGGTAGTAGTTTCCGCGGCCTCTCCCTTGGTTTTGGCCTCTTCTACCTCCACGGTTATTAAAGTTATTATTGTTGTTATTATTGCTGCCTCGGTTGTAATTGTTGTGGTAGTTATTTCTTCCACGATTATAGCCTCGGCCTTGTAGAAAGTGCTTGTCGAGCTTATATACGAATAAACTATAAATATGGAAACAAATTCATTTGTATGGATAGTCCATCAAGATAGGGTGGCGCCATCTATGGCGGGAAACTGAGACCTGCCGTACTGGCAACTTCGAAAATAGGGTAGTTCTCTGGCTGCCAGTGTACTGTCAATATTGTCAACTTTGACGGATCCATATTTCCGATCTGGGGTAACCTTCTGAGCCCACGCTTCCAGATCGTTCTTTTCCACTTTGGCCATCATCGAGAGCAGTTGTCTTCTGGAAGCAATTAGTTTTTTTTTTGATCGTGATTGAATTGTTTCCAATAACGACAAGCTAAGTGCAAGCAATTAAACAAACAAAAAAAAAATTGAACGACAAAGAAAAAAAAAACGGCGACAAGTAGTAAAAGCCAGTGGGAAAGAAAGAGCAATTATGTTGTACTGGATGCCAGGCCTGAATGCAGGGTAAATATTTAATAACCCCGGTTAACGAATTAGGAAGTGATTTTTTGTTTTATTTTTTTTTCGTTGGCGATTTTTCATTTCGGAAAAAAAACCATAGCGTGGCACCTTGTGAGCAGTCCCATAGGCAAAAGTTAAGCGGAAAAGTGAGCTAGCATCGCAGCGCCGTAGCCGTAGTCGTTGAACAATTGACCAGCAAGAAAAAAAATGTAAAGGAAAAAAATAAGCAATGATGACGTCATAAAATGGATCTTCGAAAACCCTAGCTTGTCCCAAAAGAAATACCTGTGCCGCCTGCAAAAATAAACCAAAAGATATTAAATAAAGGAGAAAAAACGAAAACGTAGCTGCTAGCCAGTGCAGGCGATATGACGTCGAGCTACCCTGTTAATAAGCTCATACTTTGCGACTAGTGCCATTCTCCTCAGCGATATTTACCGATATCACCTGGTAGTTCGACCAATGGGTTAATTAAGAAACCAATTCGCTTAAAGTTTAAAAATTATCCTCTCTTGTTACTGTATAGGGATCATGAAATTGAAAAAAAAGCAATCAAATAAGTGAAAAATGTTGATGAAGTGAACGGGTGAAAACTAAAATACAAAGTAAAAAGAAAAGTATGTGAAAAAAAAATTAAATCGCTAAAAAAAAAATAAACATATAATTCCGCAAGCTGAAATCAAACGAACATAATAAAAACAATTCCTAAATACTAATGTGATTATATTACAAAAATAAAATAATGAAAAGAAAAAAACCGACGACGACCTAACTTTGTAACCAAAAACGAGAACTTTTTTTTCCCAACCGATCGCCGCAGCCAAAGATCTTTCGCCGCCGGAATTGGATTTGCTGTAAGTGCTCTATTACATATATTGTTTTATTCTACTCTTTATTTAGTTATTTCGTCATCGGCAATACGCAAGGAGCTTTAAAAGCTGCAGTAATTGTTTCGCATTAAAATTAGTTTGGTTTTGATTACGCCTTTCGTCTTTTGCATTGCAATTACGCATTTTTTTTTCACTTACATAAAAACGAAGAATTTGGATTAACGTAATACAACAATATACCTTCCCATGTTTCATTCTTATTATTATTACTATTAATATATCATACCTATTAATTATTGAATTACACTGTTTTCTATAAGATTAACCCAGTTCTTTTCCAGCAACATTTATCTCTTTGCCAATAATTTACTATGCTTATATATATATAGCTAATTTCTTTGTATACATTTATCTATACATAACTAATGGTAAAACTAAAGATATAACGAGAAATGAAATAGAAATTTAGGTGAATTAAGTCAAAAATATATACTTATGAATATGAAATGGATAGTTTATAAATTACTATGTTAATAAAAGGTTATGAACATGAATTTTAGATAAATTTCTCCTTATTCGGGGGTCATGGATATCGAAGTGTCATGGCATGAGTAGAACGTAGTCACTTCAAGGGATCCTAAGTGTAATTTGTAGGACCATAAGGATCATGGAAGGGTGGGCATTACGCAGACTTGTGTGATGGAAGAAGTGATGTTGGCAAGTGTATCCCTTATTTTCTCCCTCTTTAGTTTTTTTTTCTTTCTATTTTTATTCTAGCCTTTTTTTTTGTTCGTCCCCTTTTTGTCCATAAATATAGTACGCGAATTTTAATTATTTTTCAATAGCAAACGAGCATTTTAACGTGGCGGTTCTTTCTTTTGCTGATCCACCCCAAGCCGACTAGATATCTGAAATGCCGAGGACATCGCGTGCTCCGTTAACACGTTAATATTCCACCAGCTCAATCTTAATAAATCGTTATATGCTACAGAAATAATTATGGCGCCGAACGTGGGGCCTAATCTTGGCTGCCTTGTCAGAGTTCAGAATAGTCATCAACATCAAACTGTGTGGAATTTTCGTTTACCACTGGAGACTAAAATATGGTTTTTCATTTTCTTTTGTGGTCACTATTGTAAGCAAATTGGCCTAAGTGAATGAGTTTATAGCGGCATCAGTTTACACGATTGGATTAACTTACTTTAAATAAAGGTATTGTTCCGGGAGTGTAAGTTTGATATGCCGTCCCAAAAAAAAAAGAAAAGATATATAACGCTGGTTCCTGTGATTGGTCGTGGATATCAGGGAAGATTTCTATATCCTGCCACGCAGGATAATAAGCGCTGTGCTCTTTGGGTATTAGTGGATTAGAGCATTCTTCTAAGTAAGGGTTCTACCTTATTACATTATTCTCATTAGGTGCTTATTAATTATGTTTGCTTATATTGCTAATATAGTAGCAATAGTGCGCTGCCAGTCAAGGTATACAGGGGTTTCAGTTGGTTGCGAGTCACCAACTAAGCATTATTATCTTGGAAAAAAAAAAACGATGGATCAGTTGCATGTGCGAAATCAAATATAATCTCAATAGCTATACTAGCTTGTTACGTTAATTTATGATACACAATGTCAACAGACTAATGATTACTAGACACGAAGATTATCCTGATTCCCGGAGATAATTATTTGTTACAAACAAAAGAAAAAAAAAATATACAAAGAACAATTAAAGATTGTGGTTTAATAAGCAGATTTATGAGGAAAATATGTTTTAAAAAAATAAATAAATATTTAAAATAAAAAAAATAATAATAATAGTAAAATTGAAAATATAAATATATATATGTAATAAAAACTTACGGAAATGTCTGAAGAAAACGCACCCGCAGGAGACAACTCGGTAATGACAAACGTTGACTGCTTTATTTGCTTGAAAGGAATTGAATACTCGGCTCAACTATTAGCAGCAAGTTGTGGTCATAGCTTTCATCGAGTTTGTTTCAATGTAAAGGTACGAAATCATAAAGTTTGTCCAGTTTGTAAAGTAGACTTACGCACCGTAAGTGAAAGCGAAAATACTAGTAGGCCAGCCAGTGCCCTGGGTAGGTCTCAAAACGATTTAAGTCAGGAATTAACAGAGAATTGTAATACAGGCGACGACAATATGGAAGCGTTACAGCAAGTCGTAAAGGAGTCTAATAGACGAACAGAATTTCTTGCAGAAACCATTAGTTCCTGTTTTCAAAAAATGTTTACCTTATTGGAGAATCAAAAGCAAGACGCAGCAACTAGTAGTAACCGATCCGAACATGACGCGCAGCCTCATGAAACAGAAAATCTTTCCTTGAGGGGAACTCCCGCTGCAGTTGGAAATATTCCTTCAGCAGGACTCGAGTCTGAATCTAGATTCTTACCAATAGATACATACTTGCGTTCAGATCGTATCAGCCAGATAGTTATAAACTGGAAATTGCGGTTTTCAGGTCGTTCAAATATGTCGATTGATGACTTTATATATAGAGTAGAAGCACCAACGTTTCAAACCCTTAATGGTAACTTCGATCTTTTATCTCGCCATATAAGTAACTTGTTAAAAGGGAGCGCTAATGACTGGTTTTGGCGGTACCACAAAAGCGTTCGATCAATTCAGTGGAGCCATTTGCGAGCCGCCATGAGGGCACAATTTAAAGACGAGCTGACAGACCGAAACATTCGGTCAGCCATTGACCGACGCAAGCAAAGGGAGAACGAATCTTTTGACGAACTTTATGAGTCGATCGTGGTGTTAGCCGATAAGCTTTCAATGCCCTTGTCAGAGTTGGCACTGTTGGACATATTGCGCGCAAACTTGCAGCCGCAAATTCAACATGAGCTTCTTTACGAGAAAATTAGTAGTCCAGCACACCTTCGCCATTTAGTTAGAACACGTGAGGTGTTTATGCAAAACTTAACGAAAAATAAACCAAACTTTTAAAGGCCTCAAGCTTCTGTGCGACGTTCAATTCACGCCGTAGAGAGCCAGCCCGATGGCGAAGAGCATTTTAGCGAGGATGACGAGAGCCTTGACGTAGCTGTAGTTAATTTGGTATGCTGGAACTGCCGAAAAAGTGGCCATCGATACCAAGAGTGAACGTCAGGTGTTCTGTTATGGCTGTGGCCAGCCTAATACCTATAAACCTTCTTGTTCAAAATGTACGGGATCAAAAAACGTAGTGGGCCGTGCACCAGTGGCAAGTGCACGGAGGAGTCAGTCATCAGTTGCGACACAGGCAGACCTGTAAAGCAATCCCAATCTACAGAAACCAACATGCCTGACAAGACCACTTCACTAGCGGTACAACAATCCCTACGTCCAGCTTCAGTAATGGGCAGAAGATCTTGCACACGCCTCCGTGAATATTACAAAAGAATTAAAAATGAAAAGCAGGCTCTGATCTCTGCCATCGTAGGTCACGACGTACGACCATATGCAGAAATTACTATACTAGAAAAGCAGATGATAGGAATAATGGATACAGGTGCATCCATTAGTTGTATAGGAGGAGAATTTGCTAGAGAAATATTTAACCGAAATATAATTTATAAACCAATGTCATCAAATGTTCGCACTGCCGACGGTCAGCTGCAGGGTATAACTGGAAAACTCGGTCTGGATGTTAGGTATCGGGGATCAACAAAGACCCTAAACTTTTATATTGTTCCTTCACTTGTTCAGCCGTTATATCTAGGCATTGATTTTGTAAACGCTTGAACCGCGCTTTGCTTCTTCGTTTTACGTATGCTCTCTCATGCGTGTCTGGGTGCCCGCAAGGGCACCCCAACCGGGTGACGGGCCTGACACACCCGCGATCCCTAGTCACGGCACGACCATGGATACCACTAGGACTAACGATTAGATATAACCTACTTGAATCGATGATCTCGGGCTGACGAATGAGGCATTCTGTTACCTTAGTATGTAAGAGTGACATCTCGTTGAACCGGCTTTCAGGATAATGCCTCACTTGCCTCCGTCCAAATAAAACTTAGCAAGTCTCTAAGTACGTTCGAGCCGCACACCGATGGCTCGGTGGTGCAGGTGCAGTTGAAAGGAATCCTGCTTAGAGTCCGTCCTGGCTCTGAACACAGTTGCCCATGAAGCTCTGTGTCAACCCTCGCATGAACCTCACTGCTTGCATGGGGACCCATGGGGGCGCATCAGGACTACTGCACATATGCGGGGAGATAGCGGCCTAGAGTTTGGACCCACACACAAGATGAACAACACACAACGCAACAAGAACAATGAAGGAGACGTATTCAGGAAGAGCGGCCTGATGGCAAGAACACCGGACAACAACGATGACCAACCCTAGCCCTAACGATGTGGACAAGGACAAAACAGAGGCTGAAGGTGAAATAACCCCCCACCCGCCGCAACCGACTGCCCTGTTCACACAGACCTCGACGTCATGCTCCCCACGACAGGAGCTTATATATAAGATGCAGGCGTTAGAAGAAAAGGCCTTATCGCAATGCAAAGCCATTCTAAGGAAAATGAAAATAGCAATGCAGAAGCAACGGAACATCAGTATGGACGTCAAGGATGGCACCTCAGAAATGAGTGAGCTCTTTGATGTCATAAAAAATTATCGATCGAGCTGGAAAGCTGCTGAACTAGAGCGCTCAAAGGAATCGAGGAAGGCCAAAGGAAATACATCCGGCAATTTATTGAGCGAAACACCAGTTTCGACACTGAAGAAGAGGACAGCCACTAGCCCGGCTGCGCAAGAGCCGAGCAAGAAAGTCCGAAATAAGCAGACAAATGACGGATTTCAAACGGTCACATATAAGAAGGGGAAAAAGGAAAGCAACACTAAAGAAGCGGACGTAAGGCACAGTGGAGCTGAGAAAACAAAAAACAAGCCTAGCGCAAGAACTCGCACTCGCCCTGAAGCTGTGCTAGTCAGACCAGCAGAGGGAAAGAGCTATGCCGAGGTGTTGTGCAACCTGCGAAAAAACCTGAAACCAGAGGATTCCGACAGTAATATACAGTCGGTTAGAAAAACCAAGTCAGGTGATATGCTTCTGGAACTTTCAAAAGGAAGCAAAACTGACAAACTGTGCGATGTCATTAAGGATACACTCAAAGAGTTTGCTACAGTGAAGACCATAAAGCAATTAGTCAAACTGGAAATAAGAGATATCGACAGCATCACACAAGAGGATGAAATAATCTCAGCAATAAGAGAAGGAATAGGCGATACAAGCCAAGAAATAGTAATACACCTGACAGGAGTAAATAGGTCAGAACAAAGGCGAGCCTTTGTTACACTACCTATGAGGGACGCGTCAAAGATATTGGCGGAGCAGAGAATAAAAATAGGATGGACCCGCTGCCGGGTTAAGCGGTGTCTTGACATAAAGAGATGCTTTAAGTGTTTCGGGGTCGGACATGTGCAAAATAACTGCAACGGACCGGATAGGAGAGACCTCTGCATCAGATGTAGTGAAAGCGGACATAAAATGAAGACTTGCACAAAGGCACCCAGATGTTGTATCTGTGCATCGGAGAACAGGAGCGACGTTGGACACCTCCCTGGGACTGCTCTAGCGTAGCCAGAAAAGGAATGCCATGAAGATTCTTCAAGCTAATATGCATAGAAGCAGAACGGCAAATGACCTGCTGCACCAAATTGTGCTAGAAAACCAAATCGACGTGGTTATCATTTCTGAACAATATAAGAGACGGGAGGAAGGGGTTTGGCTAGAAGACGATACAAAGACGGCGGTAATATGGATCCCCGACCCTACTACGGTTCCACACAGAAACGACAAAAGAGGAAGATGCCATGTCCTAACACAAATCAGAAACTGGACGATAGCTAGCTGCTTGATCCCAAGTGACGATATTCAGACTTTCCAGTCGAAACTTGAAGGTATTGAAGACAACGCAAGGCAAATAAGAGGCGACCTTATAATAGCAGGTGACTTTAACTCAAGAGAAATGGAATGGGGTATGCCGTCAACCGACTCTCGAGGCCGTAGAGTTCTCAATATGGCAGCAAGAATCGGAATACTCACTGCAAATGTAGGAGCAACAGCCACATTCAATCGACTAGGGAACGAGGGTACAATCCCTGACATAACACTAGTGTCAGAAAACGGCGCACACAAAATCACAGACTGGAAAGTTCTTGACACCTACAACGGAAGTGACCATAACTATATAACGTTTAACATAGCAGAAAACGCGGTAACTACAGTAGCACCGAAGAGAAAAGGGTGGAATGTTAAGCGGTTGGACAAAGCGACGCAAGATCGACGCAAGACAAAACCGACAGAGTGGCGGAGACATAGTCAACCAGAACATGGCAACGATCAAACAAGCGTGCAACGCTGCAATGCCAAAAATGGGCAACCCTCGAAGACAAGGCCAAGAAGTGGTTAAGAAGACAGATGAGATAAAAACTCTCAGAGAAACGTGCATCAAAAACAGACGCCGACTTACTAGAGCTAGACGGAGAGGACAGTTTACAGAACAGGAAAGTCAGTTTAAGAAATCCAAGAAGGACTTGACCACTGCCATTCGGAAAAGTAAAACGGAGAAATGCGGTGTTGTGTATTATTTAGAACGTGCTCCACTTTATCTATTACTGTATCCCAATATATACCTTTCTCTGGTTCTACCAGTTTCGCTATCATTGGACCTAAACTTCTGTTGACTCTTTCAACCTGTCCGTTCGCCTGTGGTGATCGAGTCGCAATCTTCATATGCTTAACATCAAACTCTAACAAAATCATCAAACTCCTTGGATGTAAAACAACTTCCCCTGTCTGAAATAATGCATCTAGGCTTGCTGTATGCTCTAAAATAGTCTTTTAAAGCTGTTATGACTTCTCTTGTATTGGTGGTCTTTGTAGTGTATAAACGTACGAACTTAGTAAAACCGTCGATGACAACGAAAATATGTTTTTTGGATCTACCCGAGTCGACTGGGCCGTAATGATCGATATGTATTAGTTCAAACGGTTGACTACCTTTTGGAATGCAGTGCAGAAATCCCTCCTTACCCGTCTTAGGGGAGAACGCAACACATTTTAAACAATTTTCTATATCGCCTAAACATTTGTCTTTGGTATTGGGAAACCAATAAGATTTCAAAATTATATCTAACATTTTGTCTCTACCTATGTGTCCGATCTCATTTATCTCATTTATAGAATATGATCTTCCATGTCTGTGGGAACATAAAATAATAGTCTGCCGTCGTTACATTTTCTATAAATTATTCCGTTTCTCATTTCGTATAACTTATGTTCATTTTCCTCTAACAGTTTTCTAATTTCTTGAATTTTTTGATCTTTGGCTTGGCAAATTACTAAATTGTCTTCAAACGTATTCGATTCTACTATCATGATATTCGTACATCTACTAAGAGCATCTACATGCTGCATCCTTTTACCTTCTCTATGTATAAGTTCATAGTCGTAGTTCTGGAGCTCTAACGCCCATCTAGCTATTCGTGGATTAAGTTCAATCTTATTCAGTGTTAAAGTAAGTGAATTACAATCAGTAATAATTTTAAAGCGTTTTCCATACAAGTATATTCTAAATCGTCTAAGTGCGTGAATAATTGCCATCGTCTCCAGTTCGAAACTGTGATATTTTGCCTCAGCGACTGTTGTACGTTTTGAAAAATAAAATATGGGGTGCAATTTTCCATCCTCTTTCTTTTGACATAATACGGCACCGAAGCCAAGAGCGCTTGCATCACAGTGCAGCTCTATCTCGTCTTTGAAATTATAAATGGCTAAAACCGGCGCCTGCACTAACTTTTCCTTGAGCGTAGAAAAATAGCTCATTTCTTTTTCTCCAAATTTAAATTTCTCGTCTTTTCTCAAGAGGTCGTATAACGGTTTCGCTAATGTTGAAAAATCTTTTATGAATCTACGAAAGTATGAACATAAACCTAGGAAACTTTGAACGGATTGCATCTTGTCTGGAATTGGAAAATGTTGTATAGCATCTATTCCTTTATCATCTGCCCTAATGCCTTCGCCGTTTATAATGAATCCTAAATACTTAATATTTGTTTGAAGAAACTCACATTTATCCATTCTTAATTCTAATTTATTTTGAGCTAATCTGAGAAACACTTCCTTTAAGGTTCTTAAGTGTTCTTCCGTGTTCTTGTTGGCGATCATGATGTCGTCCATGTATACAATTACTTTGTTGTCCCTAATGAGATCCTCGAAAATTTTGTTTACAAATCTTTGAAACACTGCCGATGCAGTTTTTAGCCCCATTGGCATTCTGAGAAACTCGAATTGGCCTAACGGTGTAACAAACGAGGTGTATCTAACCGAATCCTTATTAACAAATACATGAAAAAAACCGTTTTTTAAATCAAGTTTCGAAAAAATTTTCTTGTTAACTAGTTTGTCTAAGAGGTCATCGATAAGCGGTATCGGATAATTGTCCTTGATTAATATCTTGTTTAGTTTTCTAAAGTCTATGCATAGTCGTATGTCTCCCGTTTTCCTTTTAACTAAAACTATTGGCGAAGCATATTCGGATTCACTAGGTCGTATAATCCCTTCTTTCATATATTCATCTAACAATTTTTGTAATTTCTCCTTTTCTGAGTAGGCAAGTCTTCTTGGTGCGCAGCTAAATGGTTTTGACGTTTCTAAACATAGTTTTATTTCACATCTGACTAGAGGTTCGGTAGGCTTTCTAACATCTAAGTAGTTGCTTTTGATAATCTCTTTCAATTGACAGTTTAAGGCTCGGTCATTTTCTGCGCCGCATATGTAATTCATTTGCTCATCCTCTTCGTAATCAATGCTAAAGATTTCTCTAACTGCTTTTTCATAACTGGGCATATTTGTATTATAAAATTTCTGACTAAGTGCGGAATCCGTTGTAACGTTGCCTAAAGGAATAACTGTTTCGTTCAGTGTTTTACTAACTGCAGGATTAACTGTTTTACTACTCGTTTCGATATCTGCTATACTAACTGTTACATAACCTGTTTCACTAACTGTTTTACTAACTGTTTCATAACTTGTTTAACTAACTGTTTTACTAACTGTCTCATTGTCTAGGGTACTAACTGTTTCCTCATTTAATGGGTTAACCGTAATCCTTCCCAAAGTATCTGGATCCAGTTTAAGCTGGCAAGCTTCCATAAAATTTCGTCCAAGGATTACATTATGACTCATAGACCCGTCTGGAACTACGTATAAATCAAAATAACATTTTATTCTTTCTTTTGTAATGTAACATAAGGTTTTTCCGAGTATTATTAGTTGGCTTTTATTTAGCCCGAAATAGTTTTCAGCAGCAGACTCTAAATTGACTTCACTGGATATACTGCTTAGTTTTGCAAATGATATTGGACTCCCGGTGTCTATGAGGCATTCTGTAATTAGTGGGGTTTTATAGCTACTGTGAAAAAAAATCTTAACATGCCTTACATAATTGTTGATATTGGCGCTCTTGCGCTCCGGGCATTGTCCGACGAAGTGTCCGATCGCTCCACAAGCGTAGCAGGATCCGGGCTCTCTCTTTGGCTTCAGGCACTCCTTGGCGAAGTGTCCTTTTGAGTTGCAGTTGGCGCAACGCAAATCCTTCTTAGTTGGACCTCCTTCAAAGAGGCGTTTTGGCGAACTATTATCAGGCTTGTGCTTTGGCAGACGTACTTCCGAGAAGGCTCTCAAAACCTGCATCGGTTCGGAAAAGCACTGTATGCGAGCCTGATTGCGTAGCGCTGGTGCCGGAATTCCCTCGATAATGTTTTCCAGGAGTTCCTCCAGATCGATGTTGATGCCGTTGGCCAGCATCATCTTGTCCTCGAAATAAGCCGCAAATTTCTCCTCTGAACGCCATTCCCGCTTTTGGAATGCGCTCCTCAATTCTCCTTTGGACATTTTGACCCCAAATGACATAATTAACTGCTTACACAGCTGATCGGTTGACTCCAGAATTCGCGTGGTGTTTGCGTGCAGCCAACGTTGTGCACTCCCTTTCAGCTTGGCAATTAGAAGCATATGCAAGCAGCCGTCGTCCAAATTGTAGATTTTGCCGATGTTCTGGAACTGTGTGACCCAATTACGCACACACACGCTGCCGTCGTACTCCATGGTGACCTCTTTTGCCAAGGCAAGCGCTGCTGCTGGCGATTCCAAGAGTTTGTTTACATTTGTACTCTGGCGTTGATCATCACTGCTAGCGGTCTCCTTTCCAACACTGGTATCTCCCTCGATAATGTTATCGGCAGTGATGGTCACTTTGGTGCTGTTAGCTTTAACATTGGTGCTGTTAGCGCACATGTTAACATTGCCATCATTTTTAATGTTATTTTCGATGACGTCATGGGCTTGGCCAGCACGAACGGACTTGTTCTTGCTCGCCTCGTCGATTTCTGTGTAAATGCTCTGCAACACGGCCATGTTTGCATCTATTTCGTCACGAATTTTCTGCTGGGTGGCTTTTTCGGCATCCACTAGCGATAACTGCTCCAAATCCAGACTTTCTAGGGTCTCTGACGCCGCCGATTGCGCGTCTAACGGGGTCGCTGATGTGTCTCCCTTTTGCAGCTCTCGTTGTGCTAGCTGCGATGCAGCTCCATCCGTTGCTTCCGTTGCTGATCCGTTGTTTGACGGTGGATCGCCACGTATTTCCGGAGAAATGGCTTGGAGACGCCCTATCAACTCCGCTTTAGTGCCGGAAGTTTGGCGTCCAAGGGCTCCCAACCATTTTTTTAGTTGTTGCACCGAGAATTGATTTAATATGGTGTCAGGCATAGTGAGTAATGACCACTTCTGATGTTGTAAACGCTTACCAACTCCGGTGCGACGCTTTGCTTAATTAAGTTTTTCTATATTATCGACTTTACTCTCCAAGAACCAGCGACCGAATGCCGCGCTTTGCTTCTTCGTTTTACTTATGCTGTCTCATGCGTGTCTGTATGCGTGAGAGCTAGGTGTATGTAAATTGTTATCTCTTAAAGCTAGCTTATAAGTAAGAGCGGGACAACAGTATTGTTCTTACTTATAACGGGGATATGATCGTATACATCTCTCTGCCACCATGGGCTTCATACGTTAACCTAAACTACTACATGATACATACATGGTACTGTGGGCCTAAAGGGTATCTATCCTACTACAATTTTTGGACTGAATTTGAAATTTTGCCTTCCGGCTTGTCAGTCCAAGGCTTGGCGATATCCAGCCTAGCAGGTGAAGATAACAAGGCAGCTGATACTATCACGCAGCGCGAGCTGACGGCGGATCAGCGTAATCAATTAGAAAAGGTCGTTCAATTATTTCCTTCATTTTTAGAAAAGGGTCTAGGGAAAACAAACTTGTTGCATCACGAGATAGATGAAGGAAGTGCAAAACCTATTAAGCAGCGCCATTATCCGGTTTCGCCGGCGATCGAAAAACTCATGTATGAGGAAATAGATCGCATGATCGGCCTTGGAGTCATTGAAGAATCTAATAGTTCCTGGTCCTCGCCAGTGGTGATCGTTAGGAAGCCAGGCAAGGTGCGCCTTTGTATCGACTGCCGAAAAGTAAATATGGTGACACGGAAGGATGGTTATCCCATGCCTCTTATAGAGGGTATATTGAGTCGTCTCCCTAAGGCTGAGTATATCTCTAGCCTTGACCTCAAAGATGCGTATTGGCAAATACCTCTTGAGCCTGAATCCATGTCAAAACTAATGGATCGTATAATTCCAGCCTACCTTAGAAATGAGGTATTCATTTATCTTGATGACCTTCTTATAATTTCCGACACCTTCGAACGGCATACAAATGTTCTTAAGGAAATTGCTGAGGCCTTGGCTAAAGCGGGTCTCACTATTAATGTACAAAAAAGTAGGTTCTGTGTGCCTGAAGTTCAGTATTTGGGTCATATTGTCGGCCACGGGATTATATCCATGGATGCTGCTAAAATTGAAGCCATCAAAGAGTATCCCACCCCCCAGTCTCAAAACCAACTTCGCCGATTCTTAGGCATGACTGGGTGGTACAGTAAGTTTATAGGGAATTATGCGTCAATAACCTCCCCGCTCACTGACTCTTTAAAAAAGAAAAAATCCTTTACGTGGTCGAGCGCGGCTGAGCAATCCTTTCAAGACTTGAAAGCAGCATTGTGTAAGGCTCCCGTTCTGCATAAGCCTGATTTGAATCGCCCGTTTTTCATACATTGTGATGCGAGTCACACGGGAGTTGGCGGCGTTTTGATGCAAAGCAACCAGGAAGGTGACGAAATTCCTATAGCTTTTATGTCGCGCAAGCTAAATGAATGCCAGCGAAACTATTCTGTAGCAGAAAAAGAGTGCTTGGCCGCTATTCTGAGCATTAAAAAATTTAGACCCTACGTAGAAGGTCATACTTTTACTGTGATAACGGACCACGCCTCCTTAAAATGGTTGATGTCGCAATCCGACTTGAGAAGTCGTTTAGCCAGATGGGCACTCAAACTACAAGGATATAGCTTTACCATTCAGCATAGAAAGGGCGTAAGAAACGTTGTTCCAGACGCGCTGTCACGCACCTTTACGGAAGATTTGTCTGCAATAGAAAGCGAACACGCAATTGATATTCGCTCTCCACATTTCCAATCAAAACAATATCAAGATCTGAGGGTAAAACTCATGCAAGCTCAAAAGCAGTTGCCTGCCGTGAAAGTCGTGGATGATTGCATTTATAGGAAGACAGAGCATGCATCCCGGGAAAGGCTAGCAGACGACATAATAAGGAAATTATGGCTGCCACAAGAACTGGTACCTGTTGCCCTGGAAAAGGCGCACGATAGCCCTTTATCCTAGCAATGTGGGATTAACAAAACATTAGAGAGGATACGAAGGCATTATTTTTGGCCAAATTTAGTTAACGAAGTTAAAGAGTATGTAAATAATTGAGACCCCCTCTGGCTAAAACAGGTGAATCGCAACGGCTATTCCAAACGCTTTATATCGATTACTTGGGGCCTTATCCTCGTTCAAAATCAGGTCACGTGGGGATATTGGTAGTACTCGATCACTTTACAAAAGTCCCATTCTTAAAGCCAGTGAAAAATTTCACTGCTGAAGCTATTCTGAAGTATCTTGAAGAATACCTGTTTCACTAGTATCCGACAACGGAGTTCAGTTCAAATCTAACATATTCAACAATTTATTAAAGAAATACGGCATTCAGCATGCGTATTCAGCCGTGTATGCCCCTCAAGCTAACGCGTCAGAACGGGTAAACCGTAGTATTATCTCTGCAATCAAAGCGTATGTTCATCCGGATCAGTCTAATTGGGATGAGAAACTTAGTAGCATATGCTGTTCCTTGCGATCCAGTTGGCATTCATCTGTTAACAATACTCCATATCGCTTGGTTTTTGGTCAGCACATGATCACAGAAGGTTCTACATACAAGCTGTTGAGAGAATTGGACTTGCTAGAGGATCGAGCTGTTCAATTCAGTCTAGAGGATTCTGTGAATATTCTTAGAAAAGATGCAGTCAAAGCAATGAAGCAACAACAAAGTCGGAATGAGAAGTCTTATAACTTAAGAAGCCGAGTCGTGTCATATACCGTTGGCCAGGAAGTTCATCGTAGAAACTACCAGCAAAGCAAGTTTGTAAAAGGTTTTATGCCAAACTAGCACCAGCATTTGTGAAAGCTAGAATTACAAGAAATCTAGGTTCAACTTATTACGAGCTAGAAGACCTTCAAGGAAAATTAGTTGGAAAATTCCACGCGAAAGATATCAAACAATGATATAAATTAGCTCTCCAAGCTGGTATCACACATTGTGAGAACATGTCTCCCAAGTGCGATTTCAGCGGTGGGGATTTGTAGAAAGTGCTTGTCGAGCTTATATACGAAAAAACTATAAATATGGAAACAAATTCATTTGTATGGATAGTCCATCTGTGGCGACACTGATATATTGGTAGCGTCGCCTACAAAATACTAGATTTAAGCGATACGGTAACCCTATACATTTAAGCGTCATTCTCTCGATACGACTTGATACGCGCGCATTGTGTGTGCCTTAATATAATAAAGCTTTGTAATAAAAGATATATGTACGCAAACGAAGTAAATGGCGAAACCAACATCGCCAAAGTGGTGACCTCAACTAGCGCAAATTGTGCGAGAATCTGAAAACAATTGTTCGTACTTTTGTGAAATTCAAGTGCATGCACACTCACACACATACGTTGACCCAAGTCAATGCGCAACAGCCGTTATAATTTGCGAAATTTACAACCAAGACGCCTAAATTTTGACGACGAAAGCATTCAAGAGAATCTGTCCACCGCCATGCCGGACCCGAACACTGATTTCTCCGCTCAAATTCGAGAACTCCAACAACAGCTCGAGGCACTTCGGACAAACGTTCCTGCGATCAGAGATGAGACGCCGCGAACGCACACACGTGTTACCGTGCATTTGCCAAAATTCACACACAACAGCCCGCACCTGTGGTTTGCTCAAGTGGAGCGATCATTCCGTTTGCACCACATTGTCGACGACACTGACAAGTTCGACTTGGTGACACTGCATTTGGAAGAAGATGTGGTTTTGGCTGTGGAGGATTTGGTCACTCGTCCACCGGCAGGCAACATGTACGCAGCAATCAAAACTCGCTTGCTGCAAAAGTTCGCTGAATCGCCCGAGACAAAACTGCGACGACTACTTCAAGGAGGAGGTGCCACCGGATTAAAGCCTTCGGAAATCTTGGCAAATATGCGACGCTTGGCCCCGGATCCTGAGATGCAAGCCTCCATTCGTCCGCTGCTCACCGTATGCGATGAGTCGGACTTGGACAAGCTTGCGAAGATTGCAGACAAAATGCTCGAAGCCGTTAGCACGAACGCCTCGTTTGCCATCGGCACATCTTCAACTGCTGTTCCTCCAGCAAATCCGGCTATCTGCGCAGTTGCCCCTGCAGATCCTTTGAAAGAACTTTCTGACAATTTACGTTCGCTCATGCAAGATGCAGTACCACTCACTAATATCACGGCCGATACGATAGCCATGGCGTTCTAGACACACTGGATATCACGTTTTGGATCACCCAAAAGAATCACTACTGATCCAGGCACGCAGTTTGAATCTGCAGTTTTCAAACAACTAGCCAACCTGATCGGAAGCAAGCATATTCACACTACGGCCTACCATCCGCAATCAAACGGACTTATAGAGAGGTGGCACAGTTCCTTCAAATCGTCTTTGATGTGCAGCATTGGCACGCCGTGGGCTCAACTATTACCATCTGTGCTACTTGGCTTCGTACCTGCTTCAAAGAAGACATAAAATCATCTGCAGCTGAAATGTTATATGGGGTACCAATTCGACTGCCAAACGAATTCTTCGTCAACATGGATGAAACTGTGGATCCTACGACATTCCTGATCAGTTTTCGAGAGCACATGCAGAAAATTCGACCAACTCTCACATCGCACCATATTAAAGAAAAATTGTTCCTACTGAAGGGAATTGACAAATGCACCCATGTATTTCTCCGCATAGACGCTGTAAAGCAACCTCTGGAGCCTCCTTACACCGGACCGTACGAAGTCATCAAACGCGACAACGACCGAGTTTTCACCATACGAATCGACGGGAAGGACTCAGCAGTATCAGTCGACCGCCTCAAGCCTGTTTTCCTAGTCAAGACCGACAAGCAGTTCGACTCGGAGGAATCCAACCCCACTCCTCAAAGGACTTACGAAAAACGGCGTAAGGTAACATTTGCGAGCCAAGGACCGTGACGGATTCACTGGAAGGGGAGTACTGTGGCGACACTGATATATTGGTAGCGTCACCTACAAAATACTAGATTTAAGCGATACGGTAATCCTATACATTTAAGCGTCATTCTCTCGATACGACTTGATACGCGCGCATTGTGTGTGCCTTATTATAATAAAGCTTTGTAATTAAAGATATATGTACGCAAACGAAGTAAATGGCAAAACCAACATCGCCAAACATCAAGATAGGGTGGCGCCATCTATGGCGGGAAACTGAGACCTGCCGTACTGGCAACTTCGAAAAAAGGGGAATTCTCTGGCTGCCAGTGTACTGTCATTATTGTCAACTTTGACGGATCCATATTTCCGATCTGGGGGAAACTTCTGAGCCCACGCTTCCAGATCGTTCTTTTCCACTTTGGCCATCATCGAGAGCAGTTGTCTTCTGGAAGCAATTAGTTTTTTTTTTGATCGTGATTGAATTGTTTCCAATAACGACAAGCTAAGTGCAAGCAATTAAACAAACAAAAAAAAAATTGAACGACAAAGAAAAAAAAAAACGGCGACTAGTAGTAAAAGCCAGTGGGAAAGAAAGAGCAATTGTGTTGTACTGGATGCCAGGCCTGAATGCAGGGTAAATATTTAATAACCCCGGTTAACGAATTAGGAAGTGATTTTTTGTTTTATTTTTTTTTCGTTGGCGATTTTTCATTTCGGAAAAAAAACCATAGCGTGGCACCTTGTGAGCAGTCCCATAGGCAAAAGTTAAGCGGAAAAGTGAGCCAGCATCGCAGCGCCGTAGCCGTAGTCGTTGAACAATTGACCAGCAAGAAAAAAAATGTAAAGGAAAAAAATAAGCAATGATGACGTCATAAAATGGATCTTCGAAAACCCTAGCTTGTCCCAAAAGCAATACCTGTGCCGCCTGCAAAAATAAACCAAAAGATATTAAATAAAGGAGAAGAAACGAAAACGTAGCTGCTAGCCAGTGCAGGCGATATGACGTCGAGCTACCCTGTTAATAAGCTCATACTTTGCGACTAGTGCCATTCTCCTCAGCGATATTTACCGATATCACCTGGTAGTTCGACCAATGGGTTAATTAAGAAACCAATTCGCTTAAAGTTTAAAAATTATCCTCTCTTGTTACTGTATAGGGATCATGAAATTGAAAAAAAAAAAGCAATCAAATAAGTGAAAAATGTTGATGAAGTGAACGGGTGAAAACTAAAATACAAAGTAAAAAGAAAAGTATGTGAAAAAAAAATGAAATCGCTAAAAAAAAAAATAAACATATAATTCCGCAAGCTGAAATCAAACGAACATAATAAAAACAATTCCTAAATACTAATGTGATTATATTACAAAAATAAAATAATGAAAAGAAAAAAACCGACGACGACCTAACTTTGTAACCAAAAACGAGAACTTTTTTTTCCCAACCGATCGCCGCAGCCAAAGATCTTTCGCCGCCGGAATTGGATTTGCTGTAAGTGCTCTATTACATATATTGTTTTATTCTACTCTTTATTTAGTTATTTCGTCATCGGCAATACGCAAGGAGCTTTAAAAGCTGCAGTAATTGTTTCGCATTAAAATTAGTTTGGTTTTGATTACGCCTTTCGTCTTTTGCATTGCAATTACGCATTTTTTTTTCACTTACATAAAAACGAAGAATTTGGATTAACGTAATACAACAATATACCTTCCCATGTTTCATTCTTATTATTATTACTATTATTATATCATACCTATTAATTATTGAATTACACTGTTTTCTATAAGATTAACCCAGTTCTTTTCCAGCAACATTTATCTCTTTGCCAATAATTTACTATGCTTATATATATATAGCTAATTTCTTTGTATACATTTATCTATACATAACTAATGGTAAAACTAAAGATATAACGAGAAATGAAATAGGAATTTAGGTGAATTAAGTCGAAAAATATATACTTATGAATATGAAATGGATAGTTTATAAATTACTATGTTAATAAAAGGTTATGAACATGAATTTTAGATAAATTTCTCCTTATTCGGGGGTCATGGATATCGAAGTGTCATGGCATGAGTAGAATGTAGTCACTTCAAGGGATCCTAAGTGTAATTTGTAGGACCATAAGGATCATGGAAGGGTGGGCATTACGCAGACTTGAGTGATGGAAGAAGTGATGCTGGCAAGTGTATCCCTTATTTTCTCCCTCTTTAGTTTTTTTTTCTTTTTTTTTTTATTCTAGCCTTTTTTTTTTGTCCATAAATATAGTATAGGAATTTTAATTATTTTTCAATAGCAAACGAGCATTTTGAACGTGGCGGTTCTTTCTTTTGCTGATCCAGCCCAAGCCGACTAGATATCTGAAATGCCGAGGACATCGCGTGCTCCGTTAACACGTTAATATTCCACCAGCTCAGTCTTAATAAATCGTTATATGCTACAGCCTCCTCTATTATTATTATTTGCACCTCGTCGATAATAGAGTACAGTGTTCCTCTGACCTGTTATCTCTGTGCAACTGTTTAAAAATTTGGAGATGGCATCATTCATGTTTGTGAATGTGCCTGCTTGCATGATAAGTTTTACCTTATCAATGCACATTGGGCCAGCGAGCCGATTTTTCGACGAAAATTAAAGTTTTAAAGCTAGGTTCTTGAAATTTCGTACATATGATAGTGTCGATGCATATAAGAACATATCGAACATATAAGAACAGTTTTGGACCGATCTGACCACGCCTTCCCTAGCCGCCCATATGAGATAGGTTTCCTCTTATTCTTAATTGTACGGTAATTAATAATGCTAGCACTCGTTAAATTCAGCAAATGTTTTAATTCAATTTTTTTAACACATAACCTTAATATTAATAACTAAAAAATAACAATGCATTCAAAATGACTATAAATAAGTATACTACATTTAAAAATGTTCATAAAAGTCGTGTTCTACATCAAGATCTATTGAAAAAGGATTTTCAGAGTCAGAATCTGAATCACTATCACTATTGTTAGCATCAAAATCGAAAACATTGTTATTATTGTTCATGCTAACAAAATTTAGCAAGTGTGGTGATTTCAAAAGTTCGTTATAACCATGTTGGACGAAAGCCATTTGGTATGCTTTGTCTTAAATCTGGCCATATTTCTATTACAATTTGCCAAATTCTTTTGAATGAAAAGGTGGTGTTGATTTCAACCTTTTTCTCCGTGCTTAAGTCGAATTCTTTCAGCTCATCATAAATCCAACTCAAAACGGAAGATGCGCTACGATTGTTTTGTATGTAGATATCAAGCAGTTGCTCATAGGCGAACTCAACCACAGCTGTTATATTAAGGATTATACACATCAGAGCAAAAAGGAGCAAAAAAGATTTTCAAAATTAGTTTATATACACTTTGCACTATAATGACACATAATAACTTTTTGGCACAAATTGGCACAAAATTAGTTATACTCCACAAAAGACGGGCTAGCAGGTTAGCCTTTTTCTACTTTTGGACAACACGAATAACCGCACACAAAAAACACGTTAACAAACATGAACGAAAATTTTTTTAATACAAATATTCCACATACCTTGGTCCTTCTTTTCCATAATTTTTGTGAAAATTGTTTAAACCACAACAATTTTGGCACGCTCGCAGGTCAACAAAATTACTGACTTAGAAGGGCTTCCAAAATTTAAGGGATGCATCAAAACAACTAAAATCTCTTGAATCTACTATTCAAATTTTATTATTAAAACAGGTTTCCTTTCTATGAAAAATTTGAATTTTCGTCGAAAAATCGCCTCTCTGGCCCAATGTGCAATGGAGCAATTCTGTGTCATTGCTTTTACAGCTGTTGTAGTGCTGTATTTATTCGCTAAAGAGTCCTTCACTGATATAGGCACCTTCAAGGGCCTTTGTCAGTTTCTCCACCTCTTGGGTGTATTGGTTAGCCGTTTTATTTCTCTGTTGTAGATTGAGAAGCTTGGCAGATATCAGTTCTACCGATTCTCCTTTTACTGCACTTGACAGTTGTGTAATGATTGCAGCAATTGTCTGCTCATTACTTATAAGGTTTCTTACATGGCCTTTAAGTTTAGTTTTTATTAGGCTTATCGCAGCCGTTTCATGTGTGCTCTTTAAGCTGTCTAGTAGACCTAGAGCATCCAAAAAACTTTGTAGATTTCTGGTTTACCATCAAACTCTGGTATCAGAGATGTGGGTAGCCTGATAAAGTCTGTCACTGTCTGTGCCATTTCAGAAATTGTTATTGTTTCGGATTTAAATTCAATTCGGTCGCTTCCTTCTAGTGTTTCAATGTCACTATCGGTCTCAGCGCCACTTGATTGTACAGATTCGTCTTGTTACCGCTGTAATTTAAATTCAACCGCCAACTAGGCGAAAAAGGCGTAACCCTAAAAACCTTTGGTAAAAGTGTTACCCATGGTCTGCGGTTATTGGATAGGGCAACACTTGTACGACACTTGAGGAAACACTGGCGGAGGAGAAAAAACAAAGTTTTTTAAAGCTGCTCGCTTTGCTAAAGTAAATTAAATAAAAATAAAGTGACTGCTACAAAAAGTTGTTTATTGGTCTCCCTAGGCCGAAATCAATTAGTGCCTCAACATTTCTTTAAAAAACTTTGTTAGTACTTAATATTAAGCGCAATTAAAAGTGACGCCAACTATTTGTGAAATTCACACGGAACACACGCATACCTGTAAGCCAAGATACACACGTACACGTATGAAGGCTATGTATGTGTAGAACTCTGTTGAAGTAGATCACGCCAGGGACCGACGCCATTAGTTGTGAAATTATCTGTGACGAAGAAACCGACCTCATCGCGGAAATGGAGAGAGATGTAACTCTTTGCGGTTCATGCAATAAGAACCGACTATCCAGCGGCGTCCACAACTGGGTGCAGTGCGACGTATGCAAGGCATGGTACCACTTCGCCTGCGTTGGAGTCGATGCCTCTATTGCACAGTCACAATGGACGTGCGACTTGTGCAAACTTGTCGACGATACCCCTTCCACCTCACAGCAAGCCGCTTTACAACGCAACGAACTGACAAATACCTTGCCGAAAGATGGCGACACAAAACAAATCGAATCCAATCCCAATAAGCCAGCTGAGACATCATATATTCCATGCTCAAAAAACTTGATGATAGAGATGCTAGAAGAGACACGCCAAGTGGAAAAGAAATATATCGAGCAGAAATATGTAATACTTGCAATGCAGCAGGGGACACAGGAAAGACACATCCTATCATTTGGACCAACTGCATCCCAACTAGCAGCAAGGCAAATATTACCAGCGGATCTGCCGACTTTCAATGGCAACCCAGCAGACTGGCCAATTTTCATAAGCATGTATGAGAACAGCTGCTCGGTAGCCGGATTTTCAGACGCTGAAAACATGCTTCGTCTCCAGAAGTGTCTCAAAGGGAAAGCCTACGAATTGGTTCGTGATAAGCTGCTACTGCCGGCACTCGTCCCGGAGGTTATTAAGACGCTAAAAACCTTCTTTGGGCGACCGGAACAGATCCTCGACCGGCTCATCGACAAAATCCGTAAAATAAGTATACACAAAGATAGATTGGAGTCCTTAATCGACTTTGCGATGGCAGTGCGCAACGCGTGCGCCACAATGGAGGCCTGTAACCTGTACGCACATCTTGACAACCCAATGCTTCTGCACGAGCTTCTTGACAAGTTGCCCACTCATCATAAATTAAGCTGGGCCATGCATCCACGCAGTGCTTCTATCCCTGACGTAAAATCATTTAGCGACTGGATATACAATTTAGCAGAAGCAGCCTCCACAGTCATACCTGCACAAAATTCATGGAGCGTGAATACCCACACGCACTTATCAACCAGAGAAAGGTGTAAGACCGAAGACGATCAGAAGGAAGACGCCAAACCGAACCCTTCATGCGTCATGTGCAACTCCACCGAACATTACGCCGCCCAATGCAAGAAATTTAAAAGTTTGCCAGTTCCGGAGCGACATCATATAATTATCGACGCCAAGGCCTGCTACAGATGCCTAAAGATGCACCGTCGCAAATGTTTCTCAAAACGCGATTGCGGCGTTGATAACTGTCAATCAAAACACCACCCTCTCCTTCACAGAGAAGCTCCTAAGCCCGAACTCGTCAGTATCCACCATCAAGAAACTGGCCTCGGACAATCATACTTTCGAACCCTGCCGGTAACACTATATGGGAACGGAGCAAAGGTCGACACGTATGCGTTTTTGGACGAGGGCTCATCTGTAACATTTATCGATGAAGGAATTCTGAAGCTCCTCAAGGTTCCTGTTTCCTCTGAACCACTTTGTCTCTCAAAGCCCAGGTAGAAATATCGGAGATGGGGAGTGGAAGAAAACTGTGGCTCAACAACGTGCACTCAATCAAACACCTTGCCCTACCTAAGAAAACCGTTGACGCACATAAACTTGGCAGCAAATACAAGCACCTATATGGATTGCCCATAAAATCATATTGGAAACCTGCACCGATGCTTCTAATTGGCGCAAACAACTGGATCTTCGCTGTTCCCCGCAAAATTCGTGAAGGAAGACGCAACGAGCCTATCGCCTCAAAATGTATGCTAGGATGGAGTATTCAGGGCACAAGTAATGCCACCCAAAATTATTCCCTTCATCACTGCGTTTGCAACTGGGACGACATCGACAAGACGGTAAGAGAAAGCTTCAAGCTATCACACCGCGGGAGCTCTTCTCTAAAGACGACAAAAAGGCTACGGGAATTCTGGAGGAAACATGCAAGAAAGTAAATGGTCGCTATCAAATTGGACTGCTCTGGCGAGACAAAAATGTAATTCTCCCAGACAGCTACTCAAACGCACTTAAACGACTCGAATGTCTTCGACAAAAAACTAACAAGAATCCAGAGCTATTCGATAAAATTCAAGGCCAAATTGACAACCTAGTCGACAAAAACTACGCTTTCGAACTGGAAACCAAAGATATAGCAGAGGACATAAACCGTGTATGGTACCTCCCTATATTCATCGCTCTAAACCCAAACAAGCCAAATAAAATAAGATTGGTTTGGGATGCAGCTGCAAAGAGTCACCGCCAATCCCTCAACGACTTTATGCTAAACGGACCCGATTACTTAAACCCGCTAACCGAGGTTCTTATGGCATTCAGAGTAGGTTCGAACTGGAAACCAAAGATATAGCAGAGGACATAAACCGTGTATGGTACCTCCCTATATTCATCGCTCTAAACCCAAACAAGCCAAATAAAATAAGATTGGTTTGGGATGCAGCTGCAAAGAGTCACCGCCAATCCCTCAACGACTTTATGCTGAACGGACCCGATTACTTAAACCCGCTAACCGAGGTTCTTATGGCATTTAGAGTAGGTCGCATAGGCGTGTGCGCGGATATCTCTGAGATGTTTCATCAAATAACTATCCAGCAAAGCGACATGCATGTTCAACGATTTCTGTGGCTTAACAAGGGCAACAAAACTCCCCGCACATTCGTCATGCGGGCAATGACATTTGGAATTTGCTGCGCGCCCTGTATTGCTCACTATGTGCGGGACAAAAACGCACAGGAGTTTAAGGATCATTGTCCGCGAGCTTTCGAGTCAATTACAAAGGCTCATTATGTGGACGACCTTATAGACAGCTACACCGACGACTCTGAGGCGATCGCAGTAACATCAGAAGTCCGAGACATTCATGCTAAGGGAGGATTCACTATAAGAAATTGGATCTCGAACTCTACCGCTATCCTCAAACATTTTGGAGAGCGCCAAATAGCCGAACAACATCCCAAAGAACTTGGTGGCCCGGAAAAGCTTCTTGGTATGTATTGGGAACCCTCAAACGACGTTTTTAAGTATACTTTTAGATTCGCGAGACTTAAAAGAGACGTCCTAAATGGAGAATTCATACCAACAAAACTAGAAGCCCTTCAAGTATTAATGTCGATTTTTGATCCCTTGGGCCTGTTATCCTGCTACACGATCGGCCTTAAAATGCTACTGCAAAAAGTATGGCGAGCAGGCATAGACTGGGACGAAGAACTGCCCGACGCCCTGTTCACGTCATGGCAACAATGGAAAACGGTACAATGGAATTTCCTCGTTGGGGAGAGAATCGATAACACAAGTCGAAACCAATGGCGATGGATTCCCACAAAGCAAAAAGTTGAGGATTCAGCTACCAAATTCATCAAAACTCCTGACGCTAATCGCTGGTTAAAAGGTCCTCACTTCCTAGTCAAGCCAGAAAGCGAATGGCCCTTACAAAACATTATTCTCGACAACAGCGAGCCGTGTGAACTACGTAAGCATATCTTCGTTGTAAACAAACTAAAGTGTTTTGATTTTGCAGTAGAATACTTCTCTGATTGGAGACGCCTATACAGAGCTGTGGCAACATTCGTGCTATACATTCAAAGAGTACGTGCCAAATGTCTCGGAAATCAACTACCGAAAACGTTAGACCCCGAAATCATAAATAGAGCAAAATCGTGGCAATATAAACAGGCGCAATCCAGGGTGTATTCAGCTGAAATAACCGCCCTAAAAATTAATTCAGCCATTGACAAGTCAAGCTCGTTGATTGCCCTGAACGTTTACCTGGACGAAGACGGCGTACTGCGAATTCAGGGAAGAAACGATAACATAAATCCTGACAACGCCATTGTTCTGTCAAAGAACTCCCAAATCGCATTTCTAATTACAAAACATTACCATGAAAAATCACATCACATGATGCACGAGTCAACGATAAATCGTATTCGAAGCGACTTCTACGTACCTCGTCTACGAGTGCTGTATAAAACAGTTCGAAAGGCCTGCCAACTGTGCAATATTGCCACCGCCAGCCCCGAAGTACCTCAAATGGCTCCATTACCAGTCGCCCGACTAGCTTGCTTCGAGAGGCCCTTTACATACACGGGAGTCGACTACTTCGGTCCCATACTGGTCAACGTTGGCAGACACAAGGAAAAACGGTGGGGAGTCCTCTTCACCTGCCTGACGCTGAGAGCCGTACACATAGAAGTAGCCCACAAACTCGATGTAAGCTCATGCATTATGTGTCTGCGGAATTTTATGACTCCAAAAGAAATCTTTTCTGACAATGGCACAAACTTTAAAGCCACGGAGAAAGTGGTGAAAGAAGAACTACAAAAGATCGACTTTGATAAAATCACCATAAAATACGAAGCAATTAAGTGGCACTTCAACCCGCCTGCAGCACCTCATATGGGAGGCGCATGGGAACGACTAGTCCGATCGGTCAAAACTGTTTTGAAAACAATCTGCCCAACAAACAACTTCAACGACGAAACTCTTCAAACTGCCCTTATGGAAGCGGAAAGTATCATCAATTCCAGACCACAAACCTTTGTCTCTTTGGATTCAGCCGACGACGAAGCACTCACCCCGAATCATTTACTTCTGGGATCGACGAACGGCTATAAGCGTATGGCAGATGGCAATACCGATCTAAGGCTGCGTTGGCAACAAACTCAGTTATTCGCAAACAAATTCTGGAATCGCTGGGTTAAGGAATTTACCCCAAGTTTAACCAGACGCAGCAAGTGGTTCACCAAACGTTGCCCAATAGCTATCGGTGATGTTGCTATCGTTGTCGACGATCAACTGCCAAGGAACATGTGGCCAAAAGGACGTATTACTGACGTAGTGATGGCCAAAGATGGACAAGTACGCAGAGCTACAATATGGACTTGAGGAAACACTGGTGAAGGAGAAAAAAAAAGTTTTTTAAAGTTGCTCGCTTTGCTAAAGTAAATTAAATAAAAATAAAGTGACTGCTACAACAAGTTGTTTATTGCTCTCCCTAGGCCGAAATCAATTAGTGCCTCAACACGTCTAGTTCTTTGAACTGGTCTGGGTTGAATTCAACCAATTGACTTTGACTTTCTGGTACATCTATCAGAATATCCCTTCTTTTTCTGATATTATTTAATCTTGTGTTTAGGGATTTTATAACCCTCAAACATTTGTTATTATGTTCAGATGTGAGTCTATTTGCATATTTATTTACTAATGTAACTATATTATTATATTCTCCTACAACTATCTCTTTATGATTTTTCAAAGTTTCGGATTTTATTACTGCATCTCTATTGATACATTTATAAGACTTATCAAACCTGTTGCGAAATACGTCTATTTGTACCGCTATTTCGCTCCATTCCATTCTTGTCGTAAAAAAAAAGTTTTTATGAAGCTTTCTTCTACTCTATTTTTTTTTTTTAATTTGGTCTAAACGATTTGCCCTATTCATATAACGTTTTTTGGTGATTTTGTTATGCTTAACATAAATTGTAAGCAGAAATTGTAGAATTAGCACTATTGTAATGATCAGCAATAAGATCCACAACGCATTTATATCGTCTGTGTGATCTATAATTATTACGTTATTAACTACGTTGGCAGTATTGTCTTTTGCTTCACTAGAATCGCTAAACCATCCCATTTTTTAGTTTATATTCAATGAAACGTTTATTGAAGGAAAAAGTGAGATTTTCTATTTATGAGTTTATCTCATTATTATTATATTATTTTCTTCTTCTAGAAAATCAAAAATAAAAATTTTTACGTTTAAGAATTAAGAATTGTTATATTTTGTCATTTAAAAAAAAAATTTTGCAGACGTGGAAATATTAGTTGTTAATAAATGTGGTTGGCTCACATATTTGTTTACAATAATAAAAAAATTGTCCAACCGCATTGTTAGTAAAAAGCCTAACATATATTAGTGTTTTTCAAGCAGCGGTTTCCCGCCTCGGCTTGGATTTAGAAATTAAAATTAAGACAAATTGGGTCATTGGCATTTATTTATGCAGCCCGTTTGCGTTGTTTCGCACCTTGCGAAAGCTTGTTCTCAATGTCTTCCAGACGCTCTTTGTAGAGTTGCCGGGACGTCTCGTCTCTGGCCAACTGGGTCATTTCCTTGACCAGTCGGAGTTGTTGTAGTAGCTTCACCCTTTTTCCGGAGCGTTTGTGTTTCTTTGGTTCCTTCCTTTCCTGCCTTGCCCGGTACTCAGCTATTGTGAGTGGGCGTGGTCCATCTGCAGGGTTTTGCTGCAGAGCTTCTTCTAACGTTGGCAAGTCCCTTTGTATTGCGTGCTGCGCGTTTAAAAATTGTGCCTCCTCTGCCATCAATTGTTGCGTGTTGTTTTTATTATTTTTGCACAAATTTTATTGGTGATTTGGTTGGCAGGGTGGCAAGGCATTTGTTGTCAGGCAGAGGCGAGACTTAGTCTCATGTCCTGATGTCCTGACGTCCTGAGGTCCTTACGTCCTGACGTCCTGAGGTCCTGTCACGGTCGCCATATGATGTTCGCAAGGATCCCAAAGAAGGTTCAGTGTTTTAGAGTCAGAGCGTCTGCTCAGTTAGAGTTACTTTATTTAAATGTTTCTTATGCGCTCAACTTGAGCTGACCCGTATATATAGTACTTATTATTATATACATATAGTTCCATATACATATACATATGTATGCAGAAGGCATGCATATGTCATGTATGGTCTGACCACTTGAGCTGCAAAGTGCATGCTCAGCATTCCCACGCTCCGCGATCGGCTTATGTATTACTTGAGCGCTGGAACACTTGTGTAATTGTTGGTGGTCTTTTGGGTACTTGAACATTATGTTTATTATGACAAAGTGTCACAATGTTTTGAAGATATGTTGTACCCATTAATTTAGTATATTTATAGGGTAGATATGCTACAGGGGTGCACAATGATAATTTTGGCGGATGCAATAGCCAAGAAAATTGGCGAGGTTGGCCTGTGCAAAATATTCTTTTATTATCACTGTTCTGCAGATTGGTCACTATATTTACCTACTTCAATATAACGAAGCTGATGCAACTGATAGATATAAAGCCTTGCCCAGGCCAATGTAGGGTTAGGTTCACCTTGATTAGCATGAGAACCTACGTTGTGGTCTGCTGGATGGTTGGGAATCGAATAGATCGAGCTAAGGGTCTAGATCTAGCTTATGGCCCTTATTTCCTCTGCCACGAGGTTTTCCCTTGTCATTGTGACACTGACACTGGAATGATGGTATCATCCCTGTGAGGGAGCAAAACTATACTATCTTAACTAATCTAGTATTTATTTAGATAGCTAAAAGAATCTCAATTGAATTCCATTTATTTATGAATTTATTTATGTATTTATTTATACTATAAATATAGTTTAAGCATATAGTTAATATTTATTATACGCCTATAAATCATTTCATTGGTTTTTATACTACCAAGAATTCTTTACGTAAGGACAGACCCTAATTAACTTTCAATACGTTAATCAGCCGATAAGCAACTGCAAATTCAAAAACCATTGCTTGCTTTTAGGCATATTTGTTTTGTTTGTCTTTTCGTATAGAATCCCATATTATCAGCGACAAGCCTCCTACAAGTGGGAGTGGAAATTAACATCAAATACCATCCCGCCTGGCTTAAATACAAATTCGTGCTTCCTTATCCTACATTATAGCTTAATTAATTTTCGGTTTACTGTTAATTTTTTCTAGAAGAAAACCCAATAACAGTGTTTTGTTTTGGCCGCGGTTGATTTCGTATGAGGATCGTCTCATTGTGTAGATTCCGGGACTCTATAATAAAACCTTTGGTGTAGCCACCATTATCCGCACCAAAAAACCCCCCGCCTGAAAATGGATAACACACTGGAATTGAATTAAGAACCAGGATACCCAGTGAATGTTACCCTATTTCAACGGCGTTACTACACCACATCGATTTTTGGCGCCCAAACGTGGGGTGAGTGCTTGTATGTTACACTTATTTTGGCCAGCCGACAGGTGAGAACGACACTCAGATTATTGGTGCAGCCAATAAAACTGTTCGGAAAAAACTGTGACTACTGGACGTATTATCTTGCGAATTATATTTTAAGATTTGTTGGAAAAGTATCGGGTTGTTAAAACAGACATTAATCTGAAAGCTCTTTGCCTTTGATTGTGATTTTTTTTCTCCTTATGAATGTAGTCAAGAAACTGATGATATGTTTATACATCTTTGGAATTCGAGTTTTTGAGTATTTGGAAACTGCCGAACAAGATTACAGGTAGCTTGTTAGACAGAAGTATTTACGACTGGAGTAAAGAAAGAGAAATTCCTAATCCAATGACTAGAAATAAGCTACTGTAAGACAATATAGATGCATTTGTGTTTATTTGCACAGAATTAGTAATAAATTTAAAAATATGTATCTTTATTATGTCTCCCTGAAAATGCTATTGAAGAAAAAAAATGTTCATCATAATATTGTTATACTGCTATTGTTATAATGCTAAACACGCAACCTTGTGTTCTAACGCAATGCAATCACGTTTTTCACAAGAGTTGTTTAGAATCACATATCCAAGTATATAAGGAGTGTCCTTGCTGCTCAAAAACAGTACAGCCCAAAAACTGGAAAGTAGTTGTAGGTAACCATTAACCTAATGCAAGGAGTGCGGTCACGTATCCTGCCAAGGGACCTATTTGAACAGGTTCCCGTCCGTGTACTCGCTCTTTAGCACATCAACTAGAAGCACTTACACAACCGAGGTCCCGATCAGAGCCCATGATCAGTCTAATACAGTGAATACAGTAAATCAACATCCGCCCGGTAGTACTCCTATGAATGAAGGAGTCCGGACACGTTTGGAACAAGTCGCCAATGCACCTGTTAGACGAGGTCGGCCACCAAGGCATAGAAAACAGAATCATCAGCCTGTAGTCAATAGGGTACCGAGAGCGGAGATAGAATTCCAATTCAGGAAGGGTGTCCCAAATTTATAAGATAGTTCTAGAACAAATGTTGAAAGGATGACAATTCACGAGAGAGAATGCTATAGTAGAGTTCCCCGACCCGTTACTCAGCTAGTGGAACTGCGAAGGAGAAATTTCAACACTGACAGTTGTTGGCGGTTTGTGGGCGTTAGAGTGGGCGTGGCAAAAAGTTTTTTGACAAATCAATAGAAATTTACAAGACTAATTCAAAAATGAAAAAATATCAAAACATTTTGCAAAAGTGTGGGCGTGGCAGCTTTGGGCGGTTTGTGGGCGTTAAAGTGGGCGTGGAAAAACGTTTTTTGGCACATCGATAAAAATTTACAAGACTAATACAAAAAAGAAAAATTTTCAAAACCTTTTTAAAACATGTGGGCGTGGCAGTTTTGGGCGCTTTGTGGTCGTTAGAGTGGGCGTGGCAACATGAATCGATAAACTTGCGCTGCTTCTATCGATCTCGACGTTCATAGGGACGGACAGACGGACAGACAGACGGACGGACAGAAGGACATGGCCAGATCGTCTCGGCTATTGATCCTGATCAAGAATATATATACTTTATATGGTCGGAAACGCTTCCTTCTGCCTGTTACATACTTTTCAACGAATCTAGTATACCCTTTTACTCTACGAGTAACGGGTATAATCACAATAAAAGACAAAGAGATTTCAGATTAATGTCTGTTGTAACAACCCGATACTTTTCCCACAAATCTTAAAATATAATTCGCTAGGTAATACGTTGATGGCATTTGGTCGTAAGCTGTTCTAATCCCAAAGAATTTTATTTTTACGGAATTACATTTTTCTACGGTCGAAAACCTATCAACACTCGCTAATACTGGCTCGCATTCCAGTAGTCACAGTTTTTTCCGAACAGTTTTATTGGCTGCACCAATAATCTGAGTTTCGTTCTCTCCTGTCGGCTGGCCAAAATAAGTGTAACATACAAGCACTCACCCCACGTTTGGGCGCCAAAAATCGATGTGTGTAGTAGTAACGCCGTTGAAATAGGGAAAATTTCACTGGGTATCCTGGTTCTTAATTCAATTCCAGAGTGTTATCCATTTGCAGGCTTGTCGACCATTAACCAACAGCTGAGCGGGACCCATTCATTAATAGCTTTAGCGGGAGATGTGGGGGGTTTTTTGGTGCGGATAATGGTGGCTACACCAAAGGTTTTATTATAGAGTCCCGGAATCTACACAATGAGACGATCCTCATACGAAATCAACCGCGGCCAAAACAAAACACTGTTATTGGGTTTTCTTCTAGAAAAAATTAACAGTAAACCGAAAATTAATTAAGCTATAATGTAGGATAAGGAAGCACGAATTTGTATTTAAGCCAGGCGGCTAATTTTCACTCCTACTATCGTTACCCTTCCAACCGTAGTCTTATGTATAGTAATTTTTTTTGAAAGACCCAAATGTTATTGAATATGCATCACCTTATTTTGCAGCACTGCCCTAAAGAAGTTAGACTTAGAATTTCATATGTTCACGCCAGAAGGGCGCAAACAACTGAGCGGCAGTGTAATCAGTGTAAAGCTCCTCCGCGCTCTCCTTCTCTCCTCGCGCTCTCCTTCTCTCCTCGCGCTCTCCCTCTCTCCTCTCGATCTATTCACCACTCCGCGGTCCCGCGGTACTCAAAATGTTAGTTTTAAGTTAGTCTTAATTTACAAGTGCTGAAATAAAGTGCCAAATTGAAGTCGATCCCGGTGACTTTTTTTCTGGAGGAATTTATCAGCAGCAGCCGCAACAGCAACAACAACGACGTCAGAAGCCAAATTATCCTGATCAAACAACTCCGCCCACTCCACTTCATGGTCCTTCGAGTCCGCGACACATCGTGATCCTGCCAGCGTTCCTTGCGGAAAAAAATCAAGATAAGTACGGCTTTATATCCTATTCCGTCCGTGGTCGCCATTTTCGTTTTTTCCAACGGCGTTATTCTTTCCGTTCATCCGTATCAAGTGAAAAGTGAAAATTAAGTGAAAATATATAAGTACATGCGCCCAGCCACCTTGATTACTTCTTTTTTAAGTGCATAAAAAAGCACTTTGCCTACCGGCCCCCTACTTCGTCTCACGGTGATCCGCTGGTATCCAAGCGCATATACATATGTATATTTACATTTTTTAAAACACTGTCCAAAATTCACTATTATCGTCCGCTGCTAAACTGCTGTTTTTTGCCTCAATATAAAATACAAGCCACAAAGTCAAATAAATTAAATCAAATATACATATACGTATTTAGCAAAACTTGACATACACATAAAATTATACATACCCATAAATACATATCCATACATATATTATATATCCATACACATATAAATATACATATCCATATAAATATACATATACATATTCCAATAAAATTTACATCTACATACATATATAAAAATCACTCCATATATTTAACCAGTTTAATACACAAATAAAACACATTTCCAAAAAATAATAAATAATATCGAATCCGAACTGAGAACAAATTTTATCTCTTGGCTCAAAATAAAACACAAATCTCGACATACAGAATAAAATAAAATCTCACTTTTTATTCCGTTATTACATTACATATGTATGTTTAAACTCCAAAAATTACATACATACATACACACAGTCGCGACTTACATAGGCTTGCCAAGTGCAAGTTCTTTCGTCTCCTCTTTGTTCTTTATTGCCCTGACAAAAACCGGCGCATAGCGACGAGAGAATACCCTATAATCGAAACATAAAATAAAATAAATAAGTCCGACGACAAAATTTAAGAAAAAACTGACCCGATTATTTAATAATTATTTAAGCCAAATAATAATTTTTTACAAGCTATTTCTGGCTCCTATTTCTGGTTCCTAAATTAAAATAATTATTTATCAGTTCCACCCAAATTTATCAGCCTCCCAACTTGGCTTTTTGGCGTGTTTGTTGGTTTTTTTTGGTGTTTATGTTTCGCATCCGTTTGTCGCGATTTTTTCGTTGTGGTCCTAAATCCGGTAGCTATTTTTATAAATTATTAGCTATCATCCGAACTCCATTCGGTAGCTATTATTTAGCTATTTTTCCATAAATTCAAATTTATAGCTATTTTCTATATATTAGCTATTTTTTTCGGGATTTAAAGTCGGTAGCGATTTTTTTATAAATTATTAGCTATCATCCGAACTCCATTCGGTAGCTATTATTTAGCTATTTTTCCATAAATTCAATTTTATAGCTATTTTCTATATACTAGCTATTTTTTTCGGGATCTCAAGTCGGTAGCGATTTTTTATAAATCATTGGCTATTATCCAGACTCCAGCTGGTAGCTATTTTTTGGCTATTTTTCTAGAAATTGCAAATTATAGTTTTTCTTTTTTAAATTTAAGCTATTGTTTTTCTAGACTCCAATATAGCTATATCTTCTTGTGGACTTCACTCTAGCTGTTTTTTTGAGAATCCTCCTAGCTATTTTTCGCACTGAATTTTAGCTATATTGTGCTTCATTTAAGCTTTTTCCAGTTGATTGAAGATCTATTGGGGCCTTATTTCACAAAAATTGGGATTTTTTTCTCCTTTCGTGCTCCAATCTCCAGATCCCAATTGCAACTTTCTCCCGAATTCCGACGGGATTCTTTGTCCATCCAGATTTGGGTGCTCTCTGTGTCTGGTTCTTTTTCGATTCCACATTTTTTGCGGCGGGCAGGCCCTCTTTTCTTCCTTCTCCCCGGGCATAGCTGAGCATGCCCCCCGAGGGGGGCAAGAAAAAAACACCCGCACCTATCTCCGCTATCCACTCGCGGTAAGCCAGCACCCAAGTCCGTTAGTCCCAGGGTCAAAACCGCGACTCTCACTCCGAAAGCAAAGGTTTTGCCATCGACCAGTTCGAAGACAACTCCTAGGATTGTCATTTCCCGACCAGTGACGCGAGCGTCTAGTGAGTCTTCTCTATCGAGAAAATCCGAGAGTCCCTCCGCTGTCGGGACTGATTTCCTCCGCGTCACACGCTCTACCACAAAGAAAATGGCATCCTCTGAGCAGCCAACGCCCGCAACCGCAGCGTTGCATAAATTCATCGCCGTCAGCGATCGCGTAAGCCTTTTCGAAGCGAAGATCAACACTTCTGATCAAGCCTCTCCGTCCCTACACACGTTACAAGTCCGTCTGCAACAGGTGCGAGCCTTATGGGACAAAGTGGAAAGAGAATACGAAACATGCTCTGACCTAATGGCCCAGGAAGGAACCCCTAGACACAGTGTCTATTCTCTAGGCCAAATATGACTACTGCTACTCAGTATACGAGTCATGTGCAGCACAAATTGGCGAAACAATCGACAGAGCAACGCCTCAAGTCGCGCAAGCACCCTCTCAGCCGCTAATTTCGTCCGGCTGCCGCTTACCTCCATGCGACACGGAAGTCTTCGATGGCGACTACATCCGATGGCCCACTTTCCGGGACCTATTCACGGCAATTTACGTAAACAACCCCAGGCTGACTCCGGTCGAGAAGCTATTCCATCTCCTAACGAAAACAAGTGGCGAAGCAAAAGCCATCGTGGCGAAATCTCCTCTCACGAATGATGGTTTTGCTTCAGCGTGGGAGGCGCTTCGAGATAGGTTCCAAAACAAGCGACTTTTAGTCAACAGCCAGCTCAAGCTCCTTTTTAACTTGAGTTCAATTTCGCAAGAATCTGGTCATGCTCTAAAAGAGCTACAATCCACGATTCAGGGGTGTTTAACAGCACTAGCGCATTCCCAGGTATCCACAGAAAACTGGGATTGTCTCTTGGTTTTCCTTTGCGCGAGCAAACTGCCCAAGCAGACCCTGTCCTTATGGGAACAGTCGCTAACTGCCAAATCCGAGATCCCAGCTTGGGAAGAAATGAATGCCTTCCTGAGAGAAAGGTATCGGACATTGGAAGCCATCGAAGATATGAAACCGACTCAGGCAGTTCCAAAAAGGCTTCAATCCTTCGAGACAAAGGTCAGCACCAAACAGAAAGGGTGTGACTTATGTTCTAAGGAGAACCATCCAGTCAGATTGTGCCCTCGTTTTCTTCAAATGTCTGTTGACTCGCGCTCCGGCTATATAAAAAAGAAGCAGCTATGTCTGAATTGTTTTGCCAGAGGTCACCAGCTACGCGACTGCACAAGCACACACAGCTGCTTTACATGTAAGGGCAGGCACCATACGCTGCTGCATCGCAGCCCCCCAAATTCCGAAAATGCGAGTTCCTCAACCTCGCCCCCTACACAGCAACCTCCGAGACCCTCCAGCAGAAATGCATCGGCAAGCACCTCAGCGGTGCAAACTTTTTTCGCGTCCGGCACTTCAGCCGTCCTACTGAGCACAGCGATCATTGACGTGTGCCATTTGGGGACGAACTACCGAGCCCGAGCCTTAATCGACTCGGGATCCGAGGCGACGTTCATTTCAGAACGCCTGTTCAACCTCATCAAGTTGCCATTCCGCAACACCCAGACCCAAGTCTCCGGGCTAAATCATTCGGTCTCCGCGAAATCCTCGAAGCTGTGTCACTTCGGGATTCGCTCTCCTACTAAGCCAGGTCTACAGTTAGACACAAGCGTACGTCCTTCCGGAGCTCTCAGGCAAACTGCCCTCCTATCCGATCCCTCGGAATTCTTTGAAGGACCTGCCCGCACTCCGCTGGGCAGATCCTACCTTTTTTGAGAGCTCTCAAATTGACGTACTGATCGGGGCTGACATTCTACCATCCATAATGATGGATGGCACCCGACAAAATATTTGCGGCTCGCTCCTGGGCCAAGAAACTATTTTCGGGTGGGTGCTAACGGGGCCGATTTCCAAGGGTAAGCCGAAACGGGTCGCATCCTTCACGACCCAGGTGCACCAAATAGGCGACCCTGATTCGCTCGACACGCTTCTCAGCAAGTTCTGGGAGGTGGAGGATCTACCAGTAAAGATGGTAAAAGAGTCGGACTCCTATTGTGAAAGGAACTTCCTCCAAACAACAACAAAAGACGCAAGCGGGAGGTACGTGGTGACGCTCCCGTTCCGGGACCCCGAGAATACCGGATCCGATTTAGGATATTCAAGGTCCATTGCGTTAGCTCAGTTTCTTAGAAACGAAAATCGTTTAAAAAGAGACTTTCCCTTAAAAGAGCAATATGACAGCGTGATCCAGGAGTACCTGGATCTGGGTCATATGAAAGAAGTTCCGCCGACTCACAATTCTCCCTCGTATCATCTTCCTCATCACGCGGTAGTTAAGCCCGAAAGCACCACTACAAAGCTTCGCGTTGTATTCAACGCTTCAAGTCCGTCGGCAAATGGGACCAGCTTAAATGATATCCTTCATGCTGGTCCAGTCCTACAATCCGATCTAACGATCCAGGTCCTAAAATGGCGTTATTTTCAATACGTCTTCAGTGCAGACATTACGAAAATGTATCGTCAGATCTGGGTCGATCCAAAGCATACCCCGTTTCAAAGAATTCTGTTCCAAAACAAGGAAGGAGATATCCGAGACTTTGAACTAAAAACAGTTACCTTCGGGGTCAACTGCGCCCCCTTCCTCGCCATTCGAGTCTTGCAACAGCTGGCAGAGGATATCCAAGTGCCATTTCCAAATGCCAGCCGCATCATCCAGCAGCACATGTACGTCGACGACGTTCTGGCAGGGGCGAATTCCGTAAGTGAAGCCCAAAGTTCGATTCGAGAGTTGCAAGCAGCCCTAAGTGCCTCCGGGTTTCCGCTAAGAAATTCGGTGGAGGGCAAAGTCCGACGAATTCTATTTCGTTCCCCCCGAAATAGTTGTGGAACCCTCCTATACAAAGCGAGAAGTTTTGTCCCAAATCGCTAGGTTGTTCGATCCTGCCGGGTGGCTCGCGCCGTTCATAATCCGTTCAAAAATGTTCATGCAGGAGATTTGGTTGCAGAACTTAGGCTGGGACGATCAGCTTCCCACTGAAATGAGTCAGCGGTGGCAATCGTTTTTAGACGAGTATTCCGACCTCAACCAGATCCGCGTTCCGAGATGGATCTGGTACCAGCCTGAGGTAATCATAGAGCACCACGGTTTCTGTTACGCGTCTCAGTGAGCCTATGGAGCGGCTTACATGTCGGTTGATTATTTCTAAATACAATTAAGTTTTAGGCACTCGAGGTATTTCCTATTGTATAAGTAGTGAAGTGCTCTAGATTTTGCGTTAACTCACCATTACGTTGAACCGACTTGTTTTGAAGGATATATATTATATGATAGATATCTTTATTTTTTTGTTTTACTAGTTTTACTAGTTTACTAGTTTTTTACTAGTTGCATGTTTTTTTTTTTGGTTTTTCTGTAAGCGTTTGTTCTGCGATCTTTTTTTTCCCTTGCCGACTCGGGAATTCACTGCCGCTTATTAATTGACGCTTGTAAGTGGCCTTTTAATAATGATGCTTAAATAAAGTGTGGATTTATGTTAATCACATGGGATGGTACTTCAGTTTTTTCATATCTTATCTGTCTTATCTTTAGTGAGATTAGACCGAAATTGTCTGCTTGACGATCGTCGAAAGAAAATATCGAAGCGAGGTGCTGCGGACCCGAAGAACCCTTATCCAAAATTCGGATTCACCAGCTGGTCAATAATCATTTTGATGACGTTGCCAGATAATGTTCCGATATTTATTATTAGTCGCGAATCTTGGTGATTTTGAATAGTCTTGTTATATGGGGCCATTACACAACCAGATAATCTAACGAGTGGATCAAACGAGGCACGATTAGCTGGAATTAGCTTCGCAGATCCTTCGCTTGATATGTACCGATTTCTTTGCCTTGTAATGCTTTTAATATATAATACGCTGTTCCTATTTTTATACCCGTAACTCGTAGAGTAAAAGGGTATACTAGATTCGTTGAAAAGTATGTAACAGGCAGAAGGAAGCGTTTCCGACCATATAAAGTATATATTCTTGATCAGGATCAATAGCCGAGACGATCTGGCCATGTCCGTCTGTCCGTCCGTCTGCCTGTCCGTCCCTATGAACGTCGAGATCTCAGGACCTACAAAAGCTAGAAAGTTGAGATTAAGCATACAGACTCCAGGGACATAGACGCAGCGCAAGTTTATCGATTCATGTTGCCACGCCCACTCTAACGCCCACAAACCGCCTAAAACTGCCACGCCCATACTTTTGAAAAATGTTTTGATATTTTTGCATTTTTGTATTAGATTTGTAAATTTCTATCGATTTGCCAAAAATCTTTTTTTCCACGCCCACTCTAACGCCCACAAACCGCCCAGAACTGCCACGCCAACACTTTTAAAAAATGTTTTGTTATTTTTTAATTTTTGTATTAGTCTTGTATATTTCTATTGGTGTGCCAAAAAACTGTGCCACGCCCATTCTAACGCCCACAAACCGCCCAAAGCTGCCATACCCAGAGTTTTGAAAAATGTGGTGATATTCTTTAATTTCTCTATTTATATTGCCAATATCTATCGGTATCCCAGAAATATGTGTGCCATGCCCACTCTAACGCCCACAAACCGCCCAAAACTGCCATGCCAACACTTTTAAGAAAATATTTAGTTTATTTGATTATGTCGAAACCCCTGTTGAGATGTTGTCGAAATTGCAATTGTTGCTTTGCACTAAATATTAATCGATCGAAAAAACTTGACTTAATCACTCTAAAACTCTTCATGTTTCTAAGAATGTAAGGTTTCAATGAGTAGCAAGATCAATGACGTCAGAGATGGCCCATGACGTAATATATCCGTGCAGCTACTTTCTGCCAGACGCTAACAATATTCAAAACTGCATAAATGCTTCAAGCGTTATTTTGTCTACAAATTAAATACTTATTCGTATAAATAAATACACCCTGTGAAATATTATTGTTCTTGCATTCTACGAAATAAGCCCAATATCTGTTTAAATATTATCTTATTATATAATTTTGATCAGAGCAATGCTTAATCTGATTAGGACTAATTGTGCGCTGATAAATATATTCTTATAAATATGAAAAATCATATGTTGTTTTGCTTTTCTTTCCCACTTTTCAATAATTCAATATATATTGATCTAGTGTTGAATAGAATTTTAGTGTTAAATCACGCTCTTAGCTTCTCTCTCTTAAGGCGCTTTTTCACGGTTTTTAGAAGTGCGTAGCAGGTGAATGTTAGAAAGAGAGGGACGACTCTGTTGACACCTTGAAAATAGAAATCGATGCGCTCTCTTTATAAAAGGAGAAACTCGGTTATTTAAAAACATAATATTATCAATATAATTTATATGTGACATTACTCCTTTCTGACCTTTTATTTATCTTCCTTTACTATAGTAAAATATATGTCTAAACTATGTTCTTTTGGTAGGATAAAAGTAAAATTCCAGAAGCTTGAAGTTTGTTTTGCTTATGAGCTGGCAGGCGCTACAATCATTAAGCCTTTAATCATTTGTTTTGGTTATTTGGCTTTTCTCACGTACTCTTTAATAATTCAATATATTATGATCTAGTGTTGAAAAGAATTTTAGTGTTAAATCTCGCTCTTAGCTTCTCTCTCTTAAGGCGCATTTTCACGGTTTTTACGAGTGCGTAGCAGGTGAATGTTAGAAAGAGAGGGACGACTCTGTTGACACTTTCAAAATAGAAATCGATGCGCTCTCTTTATAAAAGGGGAAACTCGGTTATTTAAAAACATAATATTATCATCATAATAATATATTATATGTGATATTACTCCTTTCTGACCTTTTATTTATCTTCCTTTACTATAGTAAAATATATGTCTAAACTATGTTCTTTTGGTAGAATAAAAGTAAAATTCCAGAAGCTTGAAGTTTGTTTTTCTTATGAGCTGGCATGCGCTACAATCATTAAGCCTTTAATCGACGACGAAAAGAAATGCGTATGCCCGGGATAAATTCAATTTTCGACTTCTTCACATGCCAACAATAAACAACAAGCAATAAACAATGACCGACAATATGGGTTCAGCCGACAACATCTTTTCGTTGTCGTCGTTGCGAAATTAAAATCTAATTATTCTTGCCACCAAAGTTCGATCAATATTTTTAATAAACTAATTAAAAACTTCAGAGATACAATTAATACTGTCAAAATTCATGACGATCCAATTCAAGGAGGTCATACATGTAGCGCTTGTAGTACAAGATCGACGACCGTATGGCGATGTTGGTTGCGCCATTTGCGTATATTTTTGATTACAATGCTTTTGTATAATAAGGGACACACATTGCGCGAGTTACCACCCCGCCCCCTAAGCCTCCACGCCTCTAACCGGGACCCGGCCAACGAACCGGGAAGACCACAACTAGGCCATCCAATAACCCAGCTACACATCCGGCCGAATGCTGACACGGCGTCTACCAGATTGTTGCACACGACAATGTGTAAACAACAATCCGAATTATCCAGCTGAATGCTAACACAGCGGCCTGCGGACCATTGCAAGCCCCCAATGTTTATGTTAAGAATTGATATGTACTTAGACTTAAGAACAGAACAGAGGGTTCTTCGCCGGACTCTTCATTATTAAACTTCACTCTGATTTTGAACACGAATCGCATTGGACGTCTTATCCCTCCTTCTTAAGTTCTTTTTGCCATACACATCTCTCTTGCAAAGAGAAACTCTTCCGACGCATACTCACCAACCTCTACAGGATTGAATCATCCCCGCTCCCCCGCACTCCACACTGATAACTGGCGCAGCCGGTAGGATGTCTTACCATACCGTAATGACTTACTTGTAAGTAAATATTTAAGAAACGAAACAATGTATAATTAAATGTCGACAACAAATTATTATAAAACAAAATTAAAATTGTTGTGACGTTCAGCCGTGCCTCGGGTAGTCAGGGCTGGCCAGGGTCGTCCAGGAAATTTCTTTGTTTCAGGACAGTGGTGCTAGAGAGGAATCCCCGACCCGAGTCCCAGTGATAATGCGCAGAGTTACCCTTAACTAGGCTTAAATATAGACGCAGAGTTTATTCATTCCTTTTATCGGTTGCCTAGTTTCCGGCTTCCATAGCGGGGCTCTTCGTACCTCGCGTCTTCGTCCGGGGACGCGGTCTTCCGTACGCGGCCGCTCCGAATTTCGTCGAGTACCCTGGAATCAACGTAAGCAGATGTTGTTGGACCCTGAAGTCGGCGTAGAGAATTATGTGGGACCCTGAAGTCAACGTAGAGAATTATACGGGACCCTGAAGTCAGCGTAGAGAATTATGTAGGACCCTGAAGTCAGCGTAGAGAATTATATGGGACCCTGAGGTCAGCGTAGAGAATTATGTGGGACCCTGAAGTCAGCGTAGAGAATTCTACGGGACCCTGAAAACAGCGTAGAGAATTATACGGGACCCTGAAGTCAGCGTAGAGAAGTATGTAGGACCCTGAAGTCAGCGTAGAGAATTATATGGGACCCTGAAGTCAGCGTAGAGAATTATGCGGGACCCTGAAGTCAGCGTAGAGAATTATACGGGACCCTGACATCAGGGCTATCCTTCCTGCCGGACTCTTGATCGAGTTTAGCCATCTAAGCGCCATAAGGTCCGTAAATACTATGAAGTGGTATCCTTCCAGGTACATCTTAAACTTTCCGATGCCCCAATGGATTGCCAAGCATTCCTTTTCCGTTGCGCTGTAGTTTTGCTCTGCCTTACTCAGTTTCCGGCTGGCAAATGATATGACGTGTTCACCGTCCTCTGTTTCCTGGGTCAGTACGGCTCCGATCCCCACGTCGCTGGCGTCTGTCTGCAACTTGAACTGCCTGCTGAAGTCCGGGCATACCAATACCGGTGCTTTTGTCAGGCTCTCCTTTAAGCTGTCGAAGGATTCCTGGTGGCGTTCGTTCCACTCGAACTTTTTCCCTTTTCGGATTAATTCCTGTAGCGGTCCTGCTTGCTCCGTAAACTTTGGTATAAATCTCCTATACCATGACGCCATCCCGAGAAAGCTGTGTACCTCTTTGGTGGTCTTAGGGGCTGGTAGATCCCTGATTGCTTCCACCTTTTCGTCCGTTCGTATGCCCTGGTCGCTTACTACGTGTCCCAGATATTTTAATTCCTTTTGGAAAAACTTGCACTTGTCTGGGTTGATCTGTAGGTTCGCTCGTTGCAATCTTCTGAACACTTCTTTCAGTTTTGCTAGGTGATCTTCCTTGGTTCGTCCTATCACGATTATATCATCAAAGTACGCGAAGGCGAATGGCTCCATCCCTGGCCCGATGATGTTATCCAGTGCTCTCTGGAACGTTGCTGGCGCTGTGGTTAGTCCAAATGACATTACTGTCCATTGGAACAATCCTCGCCCTGGTACCGTAAACGCCGTATATTGTCTACTTTTCTCTTCCACTGGGATTTGCCAATAGCCCGACTTCAAGTCGATGGTGCTTATAAATTTGGCCTCCCTCAGTTGGTCGAGAATAAAGTTCATACGTGGCACAGGGTATGCATCCTTCTCTGTCCTATCGTTCAACAGCCTGTAGTCGATGCACATTCTCCATTCGTTATTCTTTTTCCTTACTAACACCACCGGTGCGCTGTATGGACTTCGTGATCGTTCTATCAGGCCCAGGCTGAGTAATTCGTCTATCTGCTCATCAATTATGGCCTGTTGTTTCGGATTTCGCGGATAATACCTCTGTTTAATAGGTTTGTCGTCCTTGAGGTATATCCTGTGCACTGGTGCGTTGCTGACTCCCTCCATGTTTTCATATATGCGCTTGTTCTCCTCCAGGAATGTGTCGATTTCCTCTTCGGATGGCTCTCGTAGCGTCTCTCCTTCCTCCTCTCGTCTTTGACCCCTCGTATCTCCAATTCTAATCCGCCACATCTCAGTGTACTTTCTGCTCCCACCAGAAAGTCCATCCCTAGTAGGATTCCGCCATCGACCTTCGGTAGGATCATAAATGTTATTTCAAATCTTCGACCCCCGAACTCCACTCTCGCTCCAAATCCTCCGATCGCCTTCCGCCGTGATCCGTCCGCCAGCGATATTTCCGCCTTTATCCTGATCCACTGTCCCTCTCCTCTTAGATCCTGGAACATGTTCCTACTTATCGCGCTTCTCGTCGCTCCGGTGTCTATTATGCCCTTGGCACTCCTACACCCTATTCCGAATTGTGCTACTATTTGGTAGCCGTCACATCTCATATCGCCTGTTGCTGGACCTATTCTTCTTGCCTGAGCTGCCAGCTTTACTGGCCCAGGCCTCCTCCGTTTCCCGCCTTAGCTCGGCAACACTCCGTTGTCCTGACTTCGTTCCTTCCGCACACCCAGCAGAACAGCCTTGGTGGGTTGCCGCATGTGCGGGCCGTATGACCGGTTCCTCCGCATCTCATGCATATCTCTGGCCTTAGTGCCTGTGGTCCTGCTTGCCCGGTTTGTGCTTCCGTTTGCTCAATTTCCTCCACTTCCTCGGCTAGCTTAAGGAACTCCGTTAGCGTTGTAAATCCGTTCCTCCTTGTGTACAGTTTTAGCTTGCTCCTGCAGTTCTTGTACACCCAATCCAGCTTCTCAGCTTCCGAAAATTTCGCGAACCTCATGAGCTTCCTCAGGCTCATCGCGTACTCCCTTGCTGGTTCGTTCTCTCTCTGTCTCAACTGTGCTATTTGGGTTTGCAACTGCTCCTCGTACCTCGGTGGTAAGAAGTACTCCAGTAGTTCCGTTCTCAATTGAACCCAGGAGTCGATCTTTGTTGGTGTCGTGTTCCACCAATCTATGGCGATTCCCTCCAGTATAAACGGCATTGTTTGGATCAGCTGATCGTGCCATAGTCCGTATCCGGTGGCCCACTGCTCCATTTTCTCGAGGAATTCCAGCGGGTTTGTCGTCCCCTGATATCTGATCCCCCAATTCCGCACTCCATCGATTGTTCCCGTTTCCATTTTCCCTTCCATCTTTGTCTCCTTCCCGTCGTCCATCCACCTTGTCGAAAAAGCAGCCAATGTTCTCCGTAAATCCTCGCTTTTCCCTGACGGATCCAATCCGTATTTACTTGCGTATTCTGCTAGTTCGGGTTTTGTTGCCATATCACTCTCCCGGCGTCGGTTTCCTCTAGTCACCACCTTAGCCTGTTCGGGCGCCACCTGTGACGTTCAGCCGTGCCTCGGGTAGTCAGGGCTGGCCAGGGTCGTCCAGGAAATTTCTTTGTTTCAGGACAGTGGTGCTAGAGAGGAATCCCCGACCCGAGTCCCAGTGATAATGCGCAGAGTTAACCTTAACTAGGCTTAAATATAGACGCAGAGTTTATTCATTCCTTTTCTCGGTTACAATAATTACATAGAACTGTACGGGGCTCCCTCGGCCTAGTTTCCGGCTTCCACAGCGGGGCTCTTCGTACCTCGCGTCTTCGTCCGGGGACGCGGTCTTCCATATGCGGCCGCTCCGAATTTCGTCGTGTACCCTGGAATCAACGTAAGCAGATGTTGTTGGACCCTGAAGTCGGCGTAGAGAATTATGTAGGACCCTGAAGTCAACGTAGAGAATTATACGGGACCCTGAAGTCAGCGTAGAGAATTATGTAGGACCCTGAAGTCAGCGTAGAGAATTATATGGGACCCTGAGGTCAGCGTAGAGAATTATGTGGGACCCTGAAGTCAGCGTAGAGAATTATGTAGGACCCTGAAGTCAGCGTAGAGAATTATATGGGACCCTGAAGTCAGCGTAGAGAATTATACGGGATCCTGAAGTCAGCGTAGATACGTAAGTAGGACCCTGAAGTCAACGTATAGACGTAAGCAGGACCCTGAAGTCAGCGTAGATAAGTAGGTAGGACCCTGAAGTCAAAGTATAGACGTAAGCAAGACCCTGAAGTCAGCGTAGATACGTTAGTAGGACCCTGAAGTCAACGTATAGACGTAAGCAGGACCCTGAAGTCAGGTTGAGCTTACTCTCCAATAGTTACCACTTGTTGATCCCGGTCCTGATCTTGCTGCTTTCCCGCTCGCTGGTGACTTCCACCTCGGTCGACTCCGACCACGACTGATCATTCTGAGGCCAGCCGCCCGCTTTATATAGCCCTTGGCTTAGTGTGCCCGTATGTCCGTATGTCCGAATTGCCCGACTTAGTGTGGCCGGGTTTCGGAGTTAGTGTGCCCCTCTAGTTATAAGGGCGCGCGGGCGCGCCTTGTTTGAATTTGAATTTGTTTATGATGATTATTTATTATGTTTTGGTTTTATCTATTATTATGTATTATGTATTAGGTATTATTTATTATTTATTATGTATTATTTATTATGAATTATTTATTATTTATTATTGTGCGCGGCCGCGTCACACTGTGAAACACTAAATGAAACCCAAACATCATAATTCTCATATATTAGACAAAGCTAAAACTGTGAAACACTAAATGAAACTCAAACATACATTCAAACATACAATGCCAAGCACACCACAATACGCAAGTGTACCGTACTGCCGCGCTGACCTGGAATCTATCGCTGATCATCACGCCATCGGTACGTACATACGCTGCCAAACATCAAATTTTCATTAAAAAAGTGCAAGTGTACCGTGCTGCCGCGCTGACGTGGAATCTATCGTTGATCATCACGCCATCGGTACGTCATACGCTGCCAAACATCAAATTTTCATTAAAAAGTGCAAGTGTACCGTACTGCCGCGCTGTCGTGGAATCTACAGCTGATCATCACGTACATACGCTGCCAAACACCAATATTTTCATTAACAAATGCAAGCGTAAATTGGTACCATGGTGACGTGGAATCTACCGCTGATTATCACGTCATCGGAACGTACATACGCTGGCAAATGAATCGCCAAAAGCCTCTTTATATACTTATACATTCGAAAACACAACATCAAATACAATACAATACATTCAATTACACATACACCCAAAATGCTCCACCGCACTTGGTTATATACAACGCCATACAATGTAGCCTCAGAGGTATTGTAACGAACTGATTTTGTTGGTCTGCTCGCTACGAAATACGTGCGGCTAGCTCAGTAGAGTTTGTGTGTTCGTCCCACCAAATTTATAGAATAACGTGATCACCCGGTTACCAGTAATAACACTCGCAGTTTCGTTCACGGGTCTTTATTCGATATCAGTGTACAATGTATTTCAATTGTCCGGACGCCTCTGCTCTCGCTCGTCGTGGCCTCGGATCTTCGCCTGGTGTTGCCGCTGACGCGTGCGAAGAAAGGTCGAGGGCTTAGGGAAGCGTCACCGTTCTCAGACTAGGGTGAACAATTGGTGGGCTCTCAAAGGCATACGCCTAGCTAGCCACAACCTCTTGTCCCTTGCTCTGTCCCGGCCGGTCCCGCCAGACGCTTGTCCAGTTCCTTCCGACGCACCGCGCTGTCGCCCGGATACGCCGCAGTCCCTGTAGCAAGACGCCCAGTGAGAGACGAACGTTCCACCCTACCTTTTCTCTTCTGCCGGTGCGGTCGGACCTGGGTGTCCTGCTCAGCGGCCTGGTTCCACTGTCTTACCGCCTTCGTCGTCCTGGGTGGCGCGGACCTTTGTTGTTGGGCGCTCGTCGCGTGGGCTGGGAATTGTTGTCGTACGCAGACTCACGGAAGCTCACGGCTGTGATCCCCAAGGCAAACGCCTGTGGAACAGCAACGCGTCAACCCCACGTCTGGTTCGGACTGGTGGCGCCGGTACCACGCCTGCTTGGATTGCACGGACACACCAGGCTATCGCCTGGTTCAAGCACGCGATCTCCTACACAGTCCACCGGGTCTACACCACAATCCCTGCCGCTTTCTCGGGTGCCCGCTTAGGTCTGGCCTCTCCTGTTGTTTTGCCTCCTGGCTACTCGTGCTTCGTCGTTGGACCTCAGCTACCTGCGTCTCAGTTCGGAGACCTTCTCGTCCCGAACGTCTTGACGTAGCGATCTTGCTCCTTGGTGACTATCACGATCGTAGCTCCTCTGCTGCTGTCGTTGTAACGCTGTTGACTCGTACACTTGCTTTCCTTGACTGTCGGTCCTGCTTCCAGCGCTCGGCCTGTTTATATAGGCCTCCTCTAACGGTTTATCCCTTTGGTCTCCAGTCTCCGGATCCAAAGTCCATGATTTAACCGTTGGCCCGGTCCAAAGTTCGATTTGTCCCGTTAATTGCCTTTAAACCTGCTGACTCTCCAAACTCTCTTTTCAGCCAGTCCGGAGTCTCCATCCTCTCTCTCTCCACTTCCCGAGTCTCCAAACTCTCTTCCTCTAGAGTCTCCAAACTCTCTTTCTCTAGAGTCTCCAAACTCTCTTTCTCCGGGCTTCGCACTACCGTTACTACGCTTTGCCTTGTTGCGTAACTGGCAACGGCAGGCCCTCCTTATGCGATCACTATTCGCATTTGTGCGGAGTTTTAACTCCTCACATCTCCCCCTTTCTTCGGGAAAATTTAACATCCGGCCTTGCGGTTACCGCGGAACACTCTTGGGACTCCATCGACGCTCACAGCTCCGTCTCGAGTTCCACAGCGCCGATCTCCTTTGAGTATATTCCTCGTTCTTAATTTCAAACTTTGCCGCTCATTTGTTCATTCGTGATGCTTCTTCGTTCTACGCTCTTCTTCCCGCATTCCACTTTTTCGTCTTCTCGTCATCTGGTCACACCATTTGCCGTTGATCGATTGTTACCGATAGATCCCGATAACTCCCGTTGGGGCGGCGTTGCCACTTGGTGACCCTGGTAGTTCCATAGTGTGACCCGTCATGTGCTGCTTTTTCCGATGTTTTTGCCCATCGATTGACACTATCGAGTGCCGATCGACCGCCTTGTGATCGAGGCGCCCCCTTCCCTAAGCTTTGATGACTATAAACAAATTTTTGCCGGTAAGTTGGAATATAAACAAAACGTATCATCCTTGTAATCCTCGACTTTTTTTTTTCCCCTGCAGAATTATTTGGCATGCCTTGCGGTACTGTTGTACCGCCCCTCCCCTTTCCTCGGGAGTATGTGGGATCCTTGGTCCGGTGGTTGTTGAGGCAGGATTCTGGTTCGTTCGTGGTCCGTTTCCGTTGACTCTCGCCTTGGCCTGACGCTAGAACGGTTGCTGGATACGTAATCTGCAGCCGTTGACTCTCGCCCTGGCCTGACGCTAGAACGGTTGCCGAGCCTAGTCCGTTCTCAGGTGCTGTCACTCTCAACTTCCCGTCGTTTGTGCCTTACTCTTCCCTGATGGTGGTTGTCGCGACAATACTCTGGTTCGCTCGCGGTCCGCAGCCGTTGACTCTCGCCTTGGCCTGACGCTGTAATGGTTGTCGGACTTGCAGTCTGCATCCGTTGACTCTCGCCTCGGCCTGACGCTAGAACGGCTGCCGAACCCAGTCCGTTCTCAGGTGTTGTCGTTCTCCCGCATGCCTTCCGATCCGACTCCACGTTCTTGTCCCCATTCTCCTCCAGATCCTGCTGTTTTAGGTCGCTGACATGTACCGTGCGTTCCTTTTTGTTCGTCCGGTGGCGAATCTTACATATCACTGGCGATATGAAATCCACAATTTGGTAAGGTCCATCGAACCTCGGAGCTAGTTTGGCAGCAAATCCTTCAGCCGCTTTAGACAAATGGTGCTCCTTGGCCCACACCACTTCACCAACGCTTGGCTTCCACTGCCTTCTCCGCAGGTTGTAATGCCTTGCTTGGTCCTGGGACACCCTCTCTAGGTTCCTGCGCACAATCTCGAAGACCTCTCTCATCTTCTCAGCGTTTCCTTCCGGTGACTCTGGTTGCCTTCCCGTACCTAGCGTTTCTCTGTCATAGAGTGCGTTCGGTAGTCTTGGCTCGCGGCCCTGTGTCAAAAATGCCGGTGAGTAGCCTGTGGAATCTGAAACACTGGAATTCACAGCCAGCATGATTTCGGGCCACCTTTCATCCCAATTCCTCTGGTTCTGCCCGGCAAACTGCGCTATCATTGTCTTCACAGTGCGGTTTGCTCTCTCTGTCGGATTCTCCTGTGGGGTAAATGAAACTCAAACATACATTCAAACATACAATGCCAAGCACACCACAATACGCAAGTGTACCGTACTGCCGCGCTGACCTGGAATCTATCGCTGATCATCACGCCATCGGTACGTACATACGCTGCCAAACATCAAATTTTCATTAAAAAAGTGCAAGTGTACCGTGCTGCCGCGCTGACGTGGAATCTATCGTTGATCATCACGCCATCGGTACGTCATACGCTGCCAAACATCAAATTTTCATTAAAAAGTGCAAGTGTACCGTACTGCCGCGCTGTCGTGGAATCTACAGCTGATCATCACGTACATACGCTGCCAAACACCAATATTTTCATTAACAAATGCAAGCGTAAATTGGTACCATGGTGACGTGGAATCTACCGCTGATTATCACGTCATCGGAACGTACATACGCTGGCAAATGAATCGCCAAAAGCCTCTTTATATACTTATACATTCGAAAACACAACATCAAATACAATACAATACATTCAATTACACATACACCCAAAATGCTCCACCGCACTTGGTTATATACAACGCCATACAATGTAGCCTCAGAGGTATTGTAACGAACTGATTTTGTTGGTCTGCTCGCTACGAAATACGTGCGGCTAGCTCAGTAGAGTTTGTGTGTTCGTCCCACCAAATTTATAGAATAACGTGATCACCCGGTTACCAGTAATAACACTCGCAGTTTCGTTCACGGGTCTTTATTCGATATCAGTGTACAATGTATTTCAATTGTCCGGACGCCTCTGCTCTCGCTCGTCGTGGCCTCGGATCTTCGCCTGGTGTTGCCGCTGACGCGTGCGAAGAAAGGTCGAGGGCTTAGGGAAGCGTCACCGTTCTCAGACTAGGGTGAACAATTGGTGGGCTCTCAAAGGCATACGCCTAGCTAGCCACAACCTCTTGTCCCTTGCTCTGTCCCGGCCGGTCCCGCCAGACGCTTGTCCAGTTCCTTCCGACGCACCGCGCTGTCGCCCGGATACGCCGCAGTCCCTGTAGCAAGACGCCCAGTGAAAGACGAACGTTCCACCCTACCTTTTCTCTTCTGCCGGTGCGGTCGGACCTGGGTGTCCTGCTCAGCGGCCTGGTTCCACTGTCTTACCGCCTTCGTCGTCCTGGGTGGCGCGGACCTTTGTTGTTGGGCGCTCGTCGCGTGGGCTGGGAATTGTTGTCGTACGCAGACTCACGGAAGCTCACGGCTGTGATCCCCAAGGCAAACGCCTGTGGAACAGCAACGCGTCAACCCCACGTCTGGTTCGGACTGGTGGCGCCGGTACCACGCCTGCTTGGATTGCACGGACACACCAGGCTATCGCCTGGTTCAAGCACGCGATCTCCTACACAGTCCACCGGGTCTACACCACAATCCCTGCCGCTTTCTCGGGTGCCCGCTTAGGTCTGGCCTCTCCTGTTGTTTGCCTCCTGGCTACTCGTGCTTCGTCGTTGGACCTCAGCTACCTGCGTCTCAGTTCGGAGACCTTCTCGTCCCGAACGTCTTGACGTAGCGATCTTGCTCCTTGGTGACTATCACGATCGTAGCTCCTCTGCTGCTGTCGTTGTAACGCTGTTGACTCGTACACTTGCTTTCCTTGACTGTCGGTCCTGCTTCCAGCGCTCGGCCTGTTTATATAGGCCTCCTCTAACGGTTTATCCCTTTGGTCTCCAGTCTCCGGATCCAAAGTCCATGATTTAACCGTTGGCCCGGTCCAAAGTTCGATTTGTCCCGTTAATTGCCTTTAAACCTGCTGACTCTCCAAACTCTCTTTTCAGCCAGTCCGGAGTCTCCATCCTCTCTCTCTCCACTTCCCGAGTCTCCAAACTCTCTTCCTCTAGAGTCTCCAAACTCTCTTTCTCTAGAGTCTCCAAACTCTCTTTCTCCGGGCTTCGCACTACCGTTACTACGCTTTGCCTTGTTGCGTAACTGGCAACGGCAGGCCCTCCTTATGCGATCACTATTCGCATTTGTGCGGAGTTTTAACTCCTCACATCTCCCCCTTTCTTCGGGAAAATTTAACATCCGGCCTTGCGGTTACCGCGGAACACTCTTGGGACTCCATCGACGCTCACAGCTCCGTCTCGAGTTCCACAGCGCCGATCTCCTTTGAGTATATTCCTCGTTCTTAATTTCAAACTTTGCCGCTCATTTGTTCATTCGTGATGCTTCTTCGTTCTACGCTCTTCTTCCCGCATTCCACTTTTTCGTCTTCTCGTCATCTGGTCACACCATTTGCCGTTGATCGATTGTTACCGATAGATCCCGATAACTCCCGTTGGGGCGGCGTTGCCACTTGGTGACCCTGGTAGTTCCATAGTGTGACCCGTCATGTGCTGCTTTTTCCGATGTTTTTGCCCATCGATTGACACTATCGAGTGCCGATCGACCGCCTTGTGATCGAGGCGCCCCCTTCCCTAAGCTTTGATGACTATAAACAAATTTTTGCCGGTAAGTTGGAATATAAACAAAACGTATCATCCTTGTAATCCTCGACTTTTTTTTTCCCCTGCAGAATTATTTGGCATGCCTTGCGGTACTGTTGTACCGCCCCTCCCCTTTCCTCGGGAGTATGTGGGATCCTTGGTCCGGTGGTTGTTGAGGCAGGATTCTGGTTCGTTCGTGGTCCGTTTCCGTTGACTCTCGCCTTGGCCTGACGCTAGAACGGTTGCTGGATACGTAATCTGCAGCCGTTGACTCTCGCCCTGGCCTGACGCTAGAACGGTTGCCGAGCCTAGTCCGTTCTCAGGTGCTGTCACTCTCAACTTCCCGTCGTTTGTGCCTTACTCTTCCCTGATGGTGGTTGTCGCGACAATACTCTGGTTCGCTCGCGGTCCGCAGCCGTTGACTCTCGCCTTGGCCTGACGCTGTAATGGTTGTCGGACTTGCAGTCTGCATCCGTTGACTCTCGCCTCGGCCTGACGCTAGAACGGCTGCCGAACCCAGTCCGTTCTCAGGTGTTGTCGTTCTCCCGCATGCCTTCCGATCCGACTCCACGTTCTTGTCCCCATTCTCCTCCAGATCCTGCTGTTTTAGGTCGCTGACATGTACCGTGCGTTCCTTTTTGTTCGTCCGGTGGCGAATCTTACATATCACTGGCGATATGAAATCCACAATTTGGTAAGGTCCATCGAACCTCGGAGCTAGTTTGGCAGCAAATCCTTCAGCCGCTTTAGACAAATGGTGCTCCTTGGCCCACACCACTTCACCAACGCTTGGCTTCCACTGCCTTCTCCGCAGGTTGTAATGCCTTGCTTGGTCCTGGGACACCCTCTCTAGGTTCCTGCGCACAATCTCGAAGACCTCTCTCATCTTCTCAGCGTTTCCTTCCGGTGACTCTGGTTGCCTTCCCGTACCTAGCGTTTCTCTGTCATAGAGTGCGTTCGGTAGTCTTGGCTCGCGGCCCTGTGTCAAAAATGCCGGTGAGTAGCCTGTGGAATCTGAAACACTGGAATTCACAGCCAGCATGATTTCGGGCCACCTTTCATCCCAATTCCTCTGGTTCTGCCCGGCAAACTGCGCTATCATTGTCTTCACAGTGCGGTTTGCTCTCTCTGTCGGATTCTCCTGTGGGGTATACGGTGCCGTAAACTGCTGCTTTATCCCCATGTCGTTGAGGAACTTCTTAAAGGCCCGGCTCGTGAACTGCACGCCGTTGTCCGTGATCACCACCTTCGGTACTCCAAATCGCGAGACTATGCGTTCCCTGAACGCTTTCTGCAACGTTTCCGCCGTGGCTGTTCGCAAAGGCACCAACTCCGTCCACTTCGAAAACCTGTCGATCAGTACCAACAACATACTGTTTCCGTGCTTCGATCTTGGTAGTGGTCCGACGAAATCGGCGCACACTGTCGCCCAGGGTTCCTCTGGGATCTGTGTCAACATCTTTCCCGCCGCCTGCCGCTGATTCGGTTTGAACCTTGCGCAGTCCTCGCACTTCCGAACGTAGGCCCTTGCGTCTCTCTGCATTCCTGGCCAGTAGTAACGGGCTGCAAGCCGTGCAATCGTCTTCCGACTGCCTACATGACCGGCTGCTGGGGAGTCGTGGTTTTCACGCAAGACAGTTTCTCTCAGCTGCCGCGGAACACATAGCTTCCAGGTCACTACGTCTTCGTTCCCTGCTCTATGCGGAATCTGCCTGTAAAGGGTGCTACCCTCCCACACGTAGTCTGGGAACTTTTGAGGCTGTGCTTTTAGTTTTTCTCGCATTTCCTTGATCCAGCTGCACTCTGATTCGGCCCCCTTGTCCTGCGTTCTTCTCAGCATATCGGGTACTGCTGAGTCCGACTCTGGCAGTGGCTGCCTCGACAATGCGTCTGCTACCACGTTCAACTGGCCTTTCCTGTATGCTACCTCGAAGTCGTACTGCTGCAGCTCCAATGCCCATCTGGCAATTCTTCCCGAAGGGCTTTCTATGCTGTTCAGCCACTTCAGCGCCATATGATCCGTCACTACCTTAAAGTGGTAGCCCTCGAGGTACGGCTTTAGCTTCCGAATAGCCCACACAATTGCCAAGCACTCCTTCTCTGTTGTCGAGTAGTTCTTCTCGGCTCCGTTTAGGGTCCGGCTGGAGTATGAAATGACCCTTTCGCCATCTTCTGTGTCCTGCGTGAGGATAGCCCCAATCCCGTAGTCACTGGCGTCCGTTTGCAGGATGAACGGTCTCCCGAAGTCGGGACACGCCAAGACTGGGTCGGTAACCAATCTGGCTTTTACCTCCTCGAAGGCCTGCTGGTGGTCCTGTGACCATGTCCACTTGGTACCCTTGCGGAGGAGGTCGTTGAGTGGCCTTACAATGCGCGCGAAGTCAGGCACGAAACGTCGGTACCACGATGCGACTCCAAGGTATTGCCTCAGTTCTCGGACCGATGACGGTGGCTCTAGCTGGGCTATCGCTGCTACCTTCTCTGGGTCCGTGCCTATCCCTTGGCTTGTGACGCGGTGCCCTAGGTACAGAAGTTCTTGTTTGAAGAACTGGCATTTTTCCGGGTTTATTTTCAGGTTCGCCTTCTTCAAGCGACTGAATACCTCCCTGAGGTTTCTCTTGTGTTCCTCTAGGGTGCGGCCAATCACGATGATGTCGTCTTGATACGCAAATGCATGCGGCGACATTTCCGGTCCAATCACCTGATCCAGGGCCCGTTGAAATGTGGCCGACGCGGAGTGTAACCCAAAAGGCATCACCTTCCATTGGAACAGCCCTTTCCCTGGGACCGTGAAGGCCGTGAAGCCACGGCTTGATTCTTCCAGTGGAATTTGCCAATACCCATCCTTTAGGTCCAGGCTGCTTATAAATCGCGCCTCCCTTAGTTGGTCGAGGATGTAGTTTATCCGTGGCATCGGGTAGGCATCCTTTATGGATTTCGCGTTTATCTGCCTGAAGTCCACGCATAGTCTCCATTTTCCCGTTTTCTTCTTCACCATGACTATGGGTGAGCTGTATGGGCTCCTTGAATGCTCAATCATCCCCATCTCCAGCAGTTCGTCCACCTTCGCGTTGATCTCCCCTTGAATCTTTGGATTCTTGGGGTAGTATCTCTGCTTAATTGGTTTATCGTCCTTCATGGTTATCGTGTGCTCGGCAATACTCGATGTTCCGGTCATGGCTTGAAACTTCGCGAGCTCTGTTTCCAGGAATTTGCTCACGTCGTCCTCTTCGCCGTCCTTTTGGACCAATGCGACCGACAACTTCTCCTCGAGCCACCCGTTATGTCTGCCTCTGGCCGGTATTTGGATTTCATGACCGGCGCACTTGATCTCGGCCCCGACTTGCGTGAGGAAATTCCACCCCAGCATCAACGCATCCACTATCCCTGGTAATATTAGCAGGCCCATGACGAGTCGCCTGTTGCCGAACTCCACTCCTATTTCGAGCTTCGCGTTGATTTCGCCGCACCTTCCATCTGCCAACCTAACCTGCCGTCGTATCCCTGTAATCGCTCCACGGGCAGCCAGCTTGTCCGCCAGCTCTTCACTTATGAAGCTTGCTGTTGCCCCGGTGTCGATCGTGGCCTTGTACGTGTCCCCACCGATCGTTACCGCTGCGGACAACTGCTGCTCCTCCTCGATTAATTTTCCAGTTAGTTTGGAGAGGCGGCACCCTGCGACCCCTGCTCGCCTCTCTGCGGCTGAGATCGCTGCCCATTTCCCGCTCTCTGGCAGCATTCCGTACTTCGGACTCCTATTCTTCCGCACATCCAGCAGAACAGCAGCCTCTGTTGTCGGCAGCCTCTTGCCCAGTGGTCGTGTCCACCGCACCTGCGACAAGCTTCTTGTGGATTGGCCACATGGGTTGGGTGTTGACCCGAGTTGCCCGTACGAGTCGTTCCAGTGTGGGTCTGGGTGGTGACTGGCGGCCTCCATAAGGTTGTGTTATGACGCCCAGACTGACCCGGGGTATATCGTGCCCACTGTCCCTGGGCCTGCGTGCCTAGCACTCCTGAGTCCTCACACCTTCTGCACGTGACGTGTGTTGCGGCCGGGGCTTTGTTGCGGCTGTATTTGTGCTCTTCCGCAAATGCCTCCCGTTCCCTGTGCAGTTCCTCGTATTCATCTGCCAGGATCATGAGAGCCTCTAGGTCGTCCACGTGGTAGGATCTCAACGCTATTCGGAGGTCTGGCGTGCAGTTCTCCTTGATGAGCTCCAGCGTTTCTTTCTTCCCATACCCCAAGGGTCTTATCAGGGTCTGCATCTCGACCATGTAGTCTTTGAAAGCCTCCCTGAACCCTTGTTTCCTTTGTCTCGCCTTGTCCGCGAGCTTCGTAAAATATCCCCTGGGCAGGAAATACGTCTGGAAACTGTCAATGAACTCGGCCCAAGTCCTCCAGTGCTTGTTGTTGGCTATGTACCACTTCAGAGCCTTTCCCTGCATTAATTCCGGCATGGCTCGGGGAATCATGTTTAGGTCCAAACCGTATGTGTTTGCGGACCATTCCACCTGCTCCAGGAATTCGAGGGGCTTTTCTTCTCCGTCAAAACGAAAAGACCATTCTCTAACTTGTTTCGCCACTTTTGCGTAGTCCGGCTGGCTGGGCCTGGGTCTTTCTGTACTTGGCCTCCTTTCCCTGCTCGTCTCCCTCCGTTGACCTTCCCGCTGTATTTCCTCCATGCTCAGGCTTGCGATGAGGTCTTCGCCTTCGGGGTTTGTCAGCTTTACGCTTGGACCTGGTCTGTCTGGATATGCCGCCTCCAATTCTGTCCAGACTGCTGCGAGCTGTGGGTCGTTTTCAGTCTCTGCGTAGTACTCCGCTAGAGCCTTTCGCATGTCCTCTGTCCTTCCCGACAGCGATATGCGCAACCTCTGTGCGACATATGCGAAGTCTTCCTTTTTAAGACGGTAGATCCAACTTCTACCCATACTGCTTAATTTGTGTCTACTGCCGGGATAATCACGTTATTTGGGCGCCAGATGTAACGAACTGATTTTGTTGGTCTGCTCGCTACGAAATACGTGCGGCTAGCTCAGTAGAGTTTGTGTGTTCGTCCCACCAAATTTATAGAATAACGTGATCACCCGGTTACCAGTAATAACACTCGCAGTTTCGTTCACGGGTCTTTATTCGATATCAGTGTACAATGTATTTCAATTGTCCGGACGCCTCTGCTCTCGCTCGTCGTGGCCTCGGATCTTCGCCTGGTGTTGCCGCTGACGCGTGCGAAGAAAGGTCGAGGGCTTAGGGAAGCGTCACCGTTCTCAGACTAGGGTGAACAATTGGTGGGCTCTCAAAGGCATACGCCTAGCTAGCCACAACCTCTTGTCCCTTGCTCTGTCCCGGCCGGTCCCGCCAGACGCTTGTCCAGTTCCTTCCGACGCACCGCGCTGTCGCCCGGATACGCCGCAGTCCCTGTAGCAAGACGCCCAGTGAGAGACGAACGTTCCACCCTACCTTTTCTCTTCTGCCGGTGCGGTCGGACCTGGGTGTCCTGCTCAGCGGCCTGGTTCCACTGTCTTACCGCCTTCGTCGTCCTGGGTGGCGCGGACCTTTGTTGTTGGGCGCTCGTCGCGTGGGCTGGGAATTGTTGTCGTACGCAGACTCACGGAAGCTCACGGCTGTGATCCCCAAGGCAAACGCCTGTGGAACAGCAACGCGTCAACCCCACGTCTGGTTCGGACTGGTGGCGCCGGTACCACGCCTGCTTGGATTGCACGGACACACCAGGCTATCGCCTGGTTCAAGCACGCGATCTCCTACACAGTCCACCGGGTCTACACCACAATCCCTGCCGCTTTCTCGGGTGCCCGCTTAGGTCTGGCCTCTCCTGTTGTTTTGCCTCCTGGCTACTCGTGCTTCGTCGTTGGACCTCAGCTACCTGCGTCTCAGTTCGGAGACCTTCTCGTCCCGAACGTCTTGACGTAGCGATCTTGCTCCTTGGTGACTATCACGATCGTAGCTCCTCTGCTGCTGTCGTTGTAACGCTGTTGACTCGTACACTTGCTTTCCTTGACTGTCGGTCCTGCTTCCAGCGCTCGGCCTGTTTATATAGGCCTCCTCTAACGGTTTATCCCTTTGGTCTCCAGTCTCCGGATCCAAAGTCCATGATTTAACCGTTGGCCCGGTCCAAAGTTCGATTTGTCCCGTTAATTGCCTTTAAACCTGCTGACTCTCCAAACTCTCTTTTCAGCCAGTCCGGAGTCTCCATCCTCTCTCTCTCCACTTCCCGAGTCTCCAAACTCTCTTCCTCTAGAGTCTCCAAACTCTCTTTCTCTAGAGTCTCCAAACTCTCTTTCTCCGGGCTTCGCACTACCGTTACTACGCTTTGCCTTGTTGCGTAACTGGCAACGGCAGGCCCTCCTTATGCGATCACTATTCGCATTTGTGCGGAGTTTTAACTCCTCACAGTATGAAATCAAACGCTGATCGTCATGCCACTGTGGTATAAACAAAGGAATCACCAAAGCTTCTTTGATACATTAAGATATACGATATACATACCCATAGACGGGAATAGATACGCATACTATATTTTAAGATACACGACATACAAACATACACTCTCTTAAATAAGAAAATTTGTTCATTATTTTTTCAACCATACATGATTAGGAAACTTCAAACCTAATGTCAAGAAAGTTCGTTTACAACCGTAGGAAGACTACACGTTCGGTTGTTGGAGTTCCACCAAACACTAGTAGGCCCCACACCCTATTAGGCGTTCTGACTCCCTTCCTCCGATTTCGGAAGAACCTAAATCAATCCCTCTTCAAAACCCTATAATGGACTCAGGAAACGATTCTGCCCGCCCCACTCCATCGCCTTTAGCGCACACTGTCAGTGGTTTTAGCTCTGTAATCTCAACTACGTTCAAACATTTGCCAACCTTTGACGGTACACCTCGTCAATTAGATAGGTTTATCACTAGCGTAGAGGAAATCCTGATGCTCGTCAGAGGAGCGGACCAAACACCGTATGGTCTGCTTACTCTGAGGACCATCAGGAACAAAATCATTGACAGAGCTGACGAGGCCTTGGAACTTGCGAATACTCCATTGATTTGGGATGAGATTAAAAGCAACCTCATCCGCCTTTATTCGAGCAAGAAAAGGGAAGCCAACTTGTTAAGCGAGCTTAACACATTTCCGGGCAACCTGAGCTTGGGGCCACTGTTCTTTGGTATATCAAAGGTGAGAAGCCAACTCTTCTCTATACTTAAGAACAGCGAACACAACAACACCGTTGTAGAGGCAAAAAAGGTTGTCTACAACGAGGTTTGTCTCAATGCTTTTATGACAGGTCTAAGGAAGCTCTCAAAACTTTCGTCAGGCTAAAGTCCCCTTCTACACTTGAACAGGCATATGAACAATGCCAAATAGAGCAGACCTTATACAGGGCACAACACAACCGATCCAACAGAACAGAGCAGAGATCCAACGAATCAGGTAATAGGAACTACCGAAATAGTTACGACAATAATAACCGCGGCGGACGAAACGACCGCAGGGGACCATACTCTAACTCTAATTCTAACCAAAATAGACCGCCTAATTCGAACAATCGTACATCCCAATCCAACAACAATGACAACCAAGCCAATACATCAAACCCTTTCCGAGCACTATCGCATAGTCTGAACAACATAGAGGAGAACCCTCAACCCGATTCGAATTTTCAACAAGCTGCTTCAGGGAGCCAACAGGGTACATTAGCCCAGCTACACACAGTTCATCACTTACTTTCATAAAAATCCAACTATCTCGAATGACCCCTCTTAAGTTCTTATCCGATACAGGTTCTACACACACTTTCATTGATCCAAAATATCATCTTGATAACTGTGTGACCTTAGAAACGCCTATAAAACGCCTATTAAAACAGCATTAAACAATTTCACTATTTACCAAAATGTAACTATACCTTTCCCCCCAGAATTCAAAACCCCGGGCGAAATGACCCTACTACCTTTTAAATTTCATTCTTATTTTGACGGTCTAATGGACCTACTATCCTACTTAAAGACAGAAATAGATTTACCTAACCTAAGCTCCAAACTCCAAATACCGTCATACCCTTACACACTCATAATAACATAACCTCAAACATATATAATATATCTGGACATACGAAAACTATACGACCATTACCGGTAAAGAATAAACAAGGCGAATTTTACTTCGATCCTATTATGATCAATGATGACTTAATAATATCAGGTGGTATCTATAATTCAGTAAACAACGCCAGTTATTTTGAAATAACCAACTATAGTGAGACGGACAAACTGTTGTACCTCGAGGACCCAATAGAAGGCACGCCTTACTCAACAGCCGACAGCATTGAACTTTTTAATATCTCGTCCGATACCCCACAATTTCTGAACTCCGCAACCTCCCTACAAAGTCTCCGTGTAGACTACCTCTCTTCCGAAAAGAAACAGGGACTACTTTCGCTTTTCAAAAAGTATCTGGATATCTTTTATAACGAAGACAAACCCCTTACTTTTACCAACCAGATCAAACACTCAATTAAAACTATGGATGACACCCCAATTCACACAAAATCTTATAGGTACCCATATGTTCATAAAGAGGAGGTTAAAAAAGAGATAGAGTCGATGTTAAACCAAGATATTATTAAATCTAGTTACTCCCCGTGGAGCGCCCCTATTTGGGTTGTTACAAAAAAGATAACCCCTACAGGCGAACAGAAATGGCGTCTCGTTATTGACTATAGAAAATTTAATGAAAAAACTATTGTTCATAAATAAACTCGCCAGTGTTACTGTTTAGTTTGATTTATTGGTTAATTTCCGACACTTAATATTAATTAGTTCGACACCGATGCGTACGTTGCTTGCAGATCAAAAATGTGAAAATTCACATCGATTGACTTGCATATCCAGATGACAGGGTTCAGGCAATGCAGTATACGGAGATCCAGTCAAAAAATGAGCAGGCGTCAGTGGATCCAAAGAATTATCCCCAGTTGGGCACAGCGGGCGTGAATTCAGGATAGCTTCAATTTGGGTCAGGACCGTAGAGAGCTCCTCAAACGTTAAAGCCTTTGATCCAAGTATCCGTTTCATATGGAGTTTAATTGAGCGAACTCCAGCTTCCCACATCCCTCCAAAATGGGGAGCAGACGGGGGTATAAAGTGCCAAGAAATCCCTTCATTGGCAAAGAATCCTGCTAGTTCCTCATCTTTGGCTTGTTGAATGGCCAGACGTCTCATGTCATCCAAAGTTCGCTTGCCTCCATGAAATGTAGTTCCGTTGTCCGAATACAGGTCAGTAGGCTTCGCTCGGCGGGCAATGAATCGTTGAAAGGCTGCGATGAAAGCCTGTGTAGTTAGCTCACTAACAACCTCGATGTGAAGTGCCTTTGTAGTGAGGCACACGAAAATAGAAAACCATGCCTTTCCGATGCGTGGAGTTCTTCCTTTTGATTCCTTGATTGCGATCGGTCCAGCGTAGTCCAGCCCTGTGTGTTGAAAGCAGCGACTAGCTTGAACTCGAGGAATTGGTAGCTCTCCCATGATCTGGTTGCTTGTGCCCTTTCGTTGAAGAAAACAGGATTTGCATTGGAAGACTGCCTTTCTGACGAGATTGCGGGCTCCCAGAATCCAGTACTGCTGACGAAGATTGGTGAACGTTGCATCAACTCCAGTGTGCAGATAGGAGACATGAAAATGTCGAACCAGCAGTCCAGCTAGTGGTGTATCTTTAGGTATCAGAATCGGGTGCTTGGCGTTGTAGTTGAGTGTAGATTGCTCGATTCTCCCACCGACTCGCATTACTCCATAATCATCCAGAAACGGAGAAAACCGGATAAGATGCGATTTAGCGTTAAGCTGGCGTCGATTCTCTAGCTGCGCATATTCTCTGGCAAAGGATTTTGGTTGCACATGTCGAATAAGTCGGCGCTGTGCGTCCAGCAACTCTTTAGACGTAAGGAATTGTGCCGAATTCCTATGATGAGATCGAAGAGTGTGAATAAAGCGATGACAGTAGCTAGATACCCTTATAAGACGCGTCCAGGTTGAGAATTTGTGGATGAGTAACTCGTGTATACATTCATCAGGAAAGTTATGTAGAGTCGTGGGCTTTATGGCTCGTTCTTCGGTGTTGACATCGAAACTTGAAGATACGCTGAACTTGCTTGTAGAAGGTGGCCACTCGGAGGTTGGTGTGGCCAGCCAGGACGGACCTTTCCACCACAGTCGATGCTCCAGAAGCTTTGACGGATGAAGTCCTCGGGAAGCACAATCAGCAGGATTGTCTTCCGTGCGAACATGGTTCCAGCAGCTACGGGGAAAGTCGCTCAATATCTCAGAAGTTCGGTTGCAGACGTAGGTGTTCCACCGTCGAGGGGGAGCTGAAAGCCAGTGTAGCACAATTTCTGAATCTGTCCAGCAGCTCGTGCTGAAAAGAGGAATTGTTAGTGATGTTTTGACAATAGAAAGCAATCGAGATAGAAGTAACGCAGCGTTTAGCTCCAAACGTGGAATTGATACGGGCTTGATCGGGGCCACCCGTGTTTTGGCGGCAACCAGAGTTACTTGAAAGCTGCATCCAACTGCAACTCGAGCGTAAACTACCGCACCGTAGGCGTTCGAGGATGCGTCGGCGAATCCGTGTAGTTGAACATCTCGAAATGGTGACGCAATATACCGTGGTACTTGGCATTGCGTAAGTGCTGGCAAATCCTCTACTAACGCTCTCCAGCGCGTACGTAGACTTTCAGGAATGGGGTCGTCCCACTGCAGGACACTTGTCCAGCTTTCTTGGAAGATTAGCTTGAGTAGAACTGTGACCGGCGCTACCAGTCCAAGCGGATCATAAATTCTTGATAGCTGAGACAAGAGTTCTCTTTTCGTCGGAGAAATGGTCGCATCGCATCCCTTTAGGTTGAGATACAGAACGTCCTTCCCAGGGTTCCATTGGATACCAAAAACTTTGACAGGTGAATCCGCAGCTGATTTGTTGAGGAGCTGGATAGGTTCAAAACATCTATCTTCCTCTGGTATTGATTTCAGAAGACGCCAACTATTAGAACTCCATTTGCGTAGCTTGAATTTTCCCTTATCTAAGAGGGCTATAAGCTCGTCCTTGAGAATCAGAAGCTCCTCGAATGTGTTGGCGCCTGTAGGGATATCGTCCACATAGGCATCGTGCAGAAGAGCGTGAGGTGCTGCAGGGTATTCATGGCCGTGATCGTCGGCAAGTTGCTTTAGAACTCAAACAGCCAGAAATGGTGACGGTGCTAATCCGTAGGTAACCGTCAGCAGGCGAAAATGAAGCAGAGGTTCATTCTCAGTCTTGCGCCAAGCAATGCGCTGAAAATTGGTGTGTGGCTTAAAGATTTTAATGCCTCGAAACATCTTTTCGACATCTGCACATAAAACATATTGGTGCTGCCGGAAGCGTAGACAAACGCCAAGAAGATCGCGTTGAATCGGTGGACCAATATGTAGTCTGTCATTGAGCGATACTCCAGAGCTGTCCTTTCCTGATCCATCAAAAACTACACGACATTTGGTAGTCAGACTGTCCAGTTTGATGACAGCGTGGTGCGGCAAATAGAAGCAGGTGTCTGGGGACTCCTCAACCTGAGCCGAGGTCAGTTGTTCCATATGTCCACGTTGCAAGTAGTCGTCCAGAAAAGCTTCGTACTGCTGCTTCAATTCTGGATACCGACGAAATTTGCGTTCCAGCGAGAAGAAGCGATTGATGGCCTGTGGCAAGGTCGAATCAATAGGCGGTGCCTTCTCCTTGAAGGGATACTCGACGACGTACACCCCGTCCGACGAGCGCTTGTGTGTGGCAGCAAAATGACGCTCTGTGGGATCGCTGGCGTCCAGGAAAGCCTGGTTAGGCTGAATGCTGTCCATCTCCATGAATAAACGAACAATCGTGTCTAGGTCCGCGTGATGAGTAACCGCAGAAGTAGGGTGATCATCGAATGCAGAGTAAGAGCCTGCAAGAATCCAACCAAATACAGTATTGAGAGCGATAGGAAAGTCGTTACCAAAGTGTTTCCGATCTCTTGTGTATAGAGACCAAAGTTGATCCGATCCAACAATGACATCGATTGCTCCAGGTGTGCAGAACGTTGGGTCTGCCAAAGGAAGCTCGCAGATTTGCCTCCACGTAGAGGATGAGGTGTCAATAACTTGGGCAGGAAGTGATGACGTCAGCGAGTTGAGAATGAACGAGACCAATTCGACAGTTTGGCCCGAATGACGAGAGCGCAGCTTGATATGTGCGCGTCCTCGGGTAACGCCCGCGCTGTTGGCGGCGAGACCGAGAATAGAAATCCGTGCGTGCGTTCGACGCACGCCTATTCGCTGAACAAATGATTCCGATGACAAGGTTATTGTAGATCCAGTGTCCAAGAGCAGCCTGCAGGTTGTAGTGTTACCCCAGGCGTCGATGACGTCAGCAAGGATGGTTGGCAACAGAGTCTGAGAACCAGCCGCCGGAATATTCTCCAGAGTATGATGCGTAAAGTTGTTTTCCGCGGGAGTCTCGCTTCCCAAGCGATGACCTCCTCGAGCTAGCGGTTGATTGTGGCCAATTGTAGATCCCGCATTAGAGACTGCTGGTCGATCGCGGCTGTAAACACTTGCTGTGTCAATGTTGTTGCCATTTTGAATTGGCTGCGACGAGCCATGAACCAAAGTATGATGCTTGCGGCGGCAGATCCGACAAGTATGCCTCGATGTACAGTTGCCCACCATATGAGCCGGGCTGAGGCAATTGAAACAGAGCTTTCTTGATTTGAGGAAGTCTCGGCGAGATGCAATGTCGAGTGCGATGAATTGAGGACACTTAAACAGTTGGTGATTCTGCTGGCACGATGTGCACTTCGGCTCTTCCCATCTTGGATGCGTGTCTGCGTGGTGCGTTGTAGCTGCGCGTCGAGCTTGGGTTGATCGAGTTAAGTTAAAAGCCTCCAACGTATCGCAGCGTGATGTGAGAAATTTCAGGAATCGGTTGATGGTCACACCTTTTTCTTCAGATTCTGCGCACTAAGCCCAGGCTTGGCGGGTATCGCTATCTAATTTTGAAAGTAAAATGAAAATTAGCCAGGGATCCCTCTCTTCGCAATTAAGAGCTCGTAGACACCGAATAACTTCGTCTGCACCATCGGCAATTTTCCGCACTGTGCCGATATTTGAATTTATAGCACTCGGAAGGCTCATGAAACTGTTTAAGAACGACCGAATAAATAGCGATTGTTTGTTATATCCTGTTCCAGCCGATCCCATGCTTCCCGATAGTTGTCATTAGTAACTGGAATATGTTTAACTAATGCAAGCGCGTCTCCGGCAAGGTACGATTTTAAATAATGAAATCGTTGGCAATCCGTCAGGCTCGAATTGGAAGCAATCGATCCAATAAACATGTCCGAAAAATGTTTCCAGTCCTCATAATTTCCAGAAAAAGTCGGAAGTTTAATTCGCTCGAACTGAAAATCGACATGACTTCTCTGGGATGTTTCTGCGGCTTGAACTGTGGCATCAACACTGTTTGAGGTGACATCCCGTCTCAACTCCTCCAAAGTATTTCTGAGAATAGCGTGTGTAGCTAATGTTTGTCCTCATATGCGTCAAAATCCTCGTCAGGGTTTTCCCAATCGGCTTCCGATTTAAATGCATACAGCTCTTCCGAGAGCCGTACGAACCGCAAATAATTTTCCTGTAGTTGCGCCAGGCGGACAACTATTGTTTGCACTGAATGAATGTCATCAACAAATTTTAAAGCATTATTATGCGCACGAGTAATTTGGCTTATGCAGAAGCCCCGTTGTTGAATCACACTCCGCATGGTGGTCGAAAGAAGGGAACGATTCTATACGATGTAGGAATCTATAGATCACCGTTTGCCAAAAGGCCAATAATCAAAATCAAATGCCCGAAAGAAACGCAGTTCCGGTAATCCGGCTCTCGAAGGACCAATTTTTTATGTTCATAAATAAACTCGCCAGTGTTACTGTTTAGTTTGATTTATTGGTTAATTTCCGACACTTAATATTAATTAGTTCGACACCGATGCGTACGTTTGCTTGCAGATCAAAAATGTGACTGATTTAAGCTTTGGCTGTACTCACGCCATACGATTCAACTAGCATAAGATGTAAACAAGTTACAGTTAGAAGGGAGTTAGAAGTTTGGAAAAGTACTGGGCAAGCTCGCGGACAATTACAGCGGTGCGATGCTTGCATTGATTCCGCTGATAAGCTCCGCTGAAGATGCAGATGTAAACAAAGATAAAGGGTGACTTGTTCGCGCATACAGGGTGTCTCGTTCCCAAACAACTATATCCGACAAATACCCAATACCTAACATAACAGACATTCTCGACCGCTTGGGCAGAGCCAAATACTTTTCCACACTTGACCTTGAAAGTGGATTTCATCAGATTGAAATGAACTCTAACGATATGAATAATGAATTCGTCAGAATGCCGTTTGGCTTAAAAAAATGCTCCCGCTACCTTTCAGAGGGTAATGGACAGTATTTTCGGAGATCTTGTCGGATCTATCTGCCTCGTATATCTGGACGACATAATAATTTTCTCTACTTCACTACAAGAACCCCTCACACATTTGAAAACTGTTTTCCAAAGACTAAGGACTGTCAATTGCAATGTAAAACTCACTAATTCCAACTTCCTCAGGAAGGAGTCAAAATTCCTTGGAATTCAAAGATGCCTTCGAATCTTGCAAAACCTTACTTTCTAACGACCCAATCCTCCAATACCCGGTCTTTGCGAAACCTTTTACACTAACCACGGACGCAAGTAATTTCGCAATAGGAGCTGTCTTATCACAGGGTCCTGTGCATAGTGATAAACCCGTATGTTTTGCCAGTAGAACCTTGTCAACTGCGGAAACAAATTATTCCACAATTGAGAAGGAAATGGTGGCTATTATATGGGCGGTTCAATATTTCAGACCCTACCTCTTTGGCAAAAGATTCACCATAATCACCGATCACAAACCACTAACTTGGTTAACGAATTTTAAACAACCAAATTCTAAAATAGTTAGGTGGAGACTCCAGCTTCAAGAGTACGATTTCGAAGTCGTCTATAAGAAAGGTTCTCAAAATGTAATTGCCGACGCTCTCAGTTGACCAGAGGCCTCTGTCAACCATAACGAAGCATTACTAACTTCTCAAACTATTTGTCCCATTTCGGAGAAACCCCTTAATGATATCAATATTCAACTCCTGTTCAAAATAACCACAAACACTAATTCCGCCACACTGACCCCTTTTAAACACAAACTTAGGAGGGAATTCTGTAAACCCAATTTTCAGTATGAAGTTAGTTAGTTAGCATTCTTAGCCAGTCGTTAAAACCGAAGAAGTCATGTGCGGCATTTGCCCCCGACCACGTTTTTCAAATGGTGGAACAAGCCTACCAAACCTAATTCTCAGCCACTGGTACATTTAAACTCATTAGATGTTTGACTTTCCTCCCCGAAATTACGGATAGTACGGAGATCCAAAAATTTATAAGCGACTATCACTGTAATAGTAACCATCGAGGGATCGATGAGACATATTTACACATAAAACGACAGCAGTACTTCCCACATATGAAAGAGAAAATAACTCAGTTAATTAAGAAATGCGAAACAAGGTTAAAATTAAAATATGACAGACAACCTCAAAAGATCCCCTACCAGATACCCGAACTACCCTCAAAACCGTTGGACATTCTACACATAGACATTTACACCATTAACAAAAACTATAACCTAACTATTATCGATAAATATTCTAAGTTGGCAGCTGCTTACCCTATAGCTAATAGGAATTGTATTAACGTAATTAAAGCCTTGAAACATTTCATTTCCCAATTTGGTATTCCTAAAAAGCTGATCTATGATCAGGGAGCAGAATTCGCTAGCGATATGTTCAACAAATTCTGTACACAATTTAACATTGACCTGCACGTTACGTCCTTTCAACAATCTTCCAGAAACTCTCCCGTTGAACGGCTTCACTCGACGTTTACAGAAGAATACAGAATTTACAGAATAATCCTTGACCCCAGAAAACCACAGAAACTCAGTAGCGAACATGACGAGATAATGTCCGAATCCTTGATTACATTTTTTTTTTTTTTTTTTTTTTTAAATGTTTTTCTTTTTTTTATTGAATCTTCTCATTTACGAGACTAACAATAAGTGTATCAAATCTTATACTATAACCTAACTAGGAGTCATGTAGACTGAGACAGTGGCCCTGACAAGTTATGGCTGGGTTGGAAGGTCTGTACGTTGCAAGCGGGTTCGGCTGGAGACCCGAGTCAAGACCCTTGCTAGTGGATTTGGGTGGACAGATAGTTTTTCATTGTACGACGCTTTTTGCTTGTCTATTTCATCTTTTACTGCGAGAATGCCGAGGTCCCTGTGGATGTTTTGGTTACGAATATACCATGGTGCCCCATTGATAGTTCGCAGGATCTTTGATTGGGCTCGCTGTATGATGTCTATGTTGGTTCTGCTCGCGTTCCCCCACAGCTGGGAGCCATACGTCCAGATTGGCTTAAGAGTGGAGTTGTAGAGCAGGACCTTGTAATCCAGGCACAAGGGCGATCGTGAGTTTATAATCCAGTGGAGGCTGCTGGCTTTCAGTTTTAGGTGCAGTTTCTTGCATTTGATATGTCTACGCCATGTTAGACGTCTGTCGAGGTGGATGCCGAGATACGTTACTTCATTAACTTGGGGGATCTGCGTGCTATTCATACAGAGCGGAGGGCAAGTTTGTCTGTTAAGGGTAAACGTTATGTGTTTACACTTTTGTTCGTTTATTTTAATACGCCAGTCAGATAGCCACTTCTCGACTACCACGAGGTGGTTGGCGAGTTGGGTTGTTGCACGGACTGGGCATCTGGAGCGGCTAAGGATCGCAGTGTCGTCGGCGAAGGTGGATGTTGTTAGTCGGTCACTCGTGGGAATATCTGCTGTGTAAAGGACGAATAGAGTTGGCCCAAGTGCGCTACCTTGTGGGACCCCAGCTTCGATAGCGTAGCTATCGGAAATTGTTGTGTTACATCTTACTGCGAAGGCTCTATTGAAGAGGTAGGATTCAAGGAGTTTATGAGTGTACCCGGGCAAGTGTGTTTTGATTTTATGCATGAGACCTTTGAGCCAGACGCGGTCGAATGCTTGAGATACGTCGAGAAATATCGCGCTGCAATATTCCCTATGTTCGAAGGCTGTGCGAATTTCTGATGTTATTCTGTTTACTTGCTCTATAGTTCCGTGTTTTTCTCTGAAGCCAAATTGATGGGCTGGAATAATGTTGTGGGCCCCCATATATGGTATTATGCGCGTCAGAAGGCATTTTTCGAATAATTTGGACAGGCACGATAATAAACTTATTGGTCTGTAAGATGACGGAATCGTGTGATCTTTTCCGGGCTTCGGTATCATTATAATAATTGATTTTTTCCATTTCCTTGGATAGTAGCCGAGACTTATGATTCCATTGAAGAGTTTACAGATGACCTTAATAGCACAGTACGGAAGTTCCATTATCATTTTTGTAGTTATTAGGTTACCGCCTGGAGCCTTTTTTGGTTTTAGCTCCCTGATGACTTTTTTGATCTCGTTCGGCTGAAATGTAGTTGGCGTGGATTCAGTTTCGAGGTGGATTTGCGGAGGAACATAATCATTTGCTGCGGGGTTCGGCTGGAATACGCCTCTGAGATGTAAGGCAAATGATTCGGCTCTATCTTTGTCGCTGCGGGCCCAGCACCCTGAAGAATTCCTTATAGGGGTGACGGTTTGAATTGGAGAGCTTAGATTTGGGTGATGCCTCCACAAGGGATGCTTTGTACTAGTTGGCGAGAGTTTTCCAATATATTTAAATTGTTCATTTTTCAGCTTCTTGCTTGAGGGCCCGGTTTAGATTGCGGGTGGCTTCAGTAAGACGTTGCTTTGAACATGGCGATCTGCTGGTTTGCCACGCTCGTCGCAGACGCCTCTTTTCCAGAACCAGCTGTTCAATTTGCCGGTTGTTTTTGAACTTCTTAAATTCCCCATCCTTCCGTTTAGGGGTTGAGATCCTAGCTGCTGTGACGAGTACCTCTTCCAGTGCGGCGGTGGAGCAGTCGATGTCCGCTTCGATATTTAGTTGGGGAGTTAGCTCAATGTGGGAACTCACATACTTTCTGTATTTCATCCAGTTAGTGTTGTGCGACGTCAGCCTGTGGGGGTGGTCCGCAATTTCTGGGCTTTGAAGAAGGCTTATCAACAAAGGCGAGTGGTCAGATGAGAGATCCGGTAGTGCTATGGCGCTTATTAAATTGCGTGGGATGTTTTTTGTCACCGCGAAATCAATTAGATCTGGGATCTTTTTTGGGTCTGCAGGCCAATATGTGGGGCTACCAGGAGAAACGTAGTCCAGTTTATTGCTCACCTTTATAAGTGCATTATACAGTTGCCTTCCCTTGGGAGTCACGAGGCGTGATCCCCAGTGCGTGTGTTTGGCGTTGTAGTCTCCTGCGGCTATGAAGCGATCCCCCAGAGTGTTGTAGAAGTCCATGAATTGACCTTCAGAGATATTAAATCGAGGTGGGCAGTAGACAGCGGCAATGCAAAGGTTGCCGTTTCCTGAGATCACTTTTATGGACGTGGCTTGCAGGTAATTTGTTGCAAACCTTTGATGAAAGTGGTGTTTGATGCGTTCTCTGATTAAGATGCCCGTTCCGCCGTGGGCCTTGCCATCCGGATGATCTGTGCGGTAAAAGGTATAACCTCTTATATAGAAGTTATATCTCCCTGTGAGGTGCGTTTCAACCAGCAGCATGGCGTCGATGTGATTTACGTTTAGGAATTGAGTTATTTCAAGTTTATGCCGTTGGCATTCCACATGGATATACGTAGGTTAGTCATTTATTATTTGGACTGTTGTGCTACAAGCAACTGAATTACCATGTTCTGGTTCTGAACAAGGGTTTGCATGGTTGTTTTCATGAATGCCATAAGTTCCATCATACTTTGTTGCATGGTGAACATCATAGATTCCAATTTGCTTTGCGGCTGCACTGGAACCTGCTGAGCATTTTCTGAGTGAGGCTGGGGCGGATTTTCCATGCCTGTTCTTAGTGCTTCGGCGTAGGAGACTCCCTTGGTTGTATTTAGCTGCCCAAATGATGATCTGGCTGCCTTGGCGAAATGTTGTTGGTGCGTAGCTGTCGCTCGTCGCATGCGACTCTTCAGCTCCTTGTAGACCGCACAGCCTCTGTAGTTTGCCGTATGGTTTGGGGGTCTTCTTTGTTTGCGGGGCAGTTTACGGAGTTGTGGAAGTCTCCGCAGACTACGCAGACCGTCCGAAGTGTGCAGTATGTCTTGGTGTGTCCATACTCTTGGCAGTTTGTGCATTGAACAGGGCCGTTGCGTTTGTGGGGTTCTTCCACGGTGATTCTTCGATGCAGTAAGAGCTGCAGCTTGTAGATCGGGTGCACTTCGTTTTTCTTTAAGGCTTTGCTATCTGGTTCGAGCTCGACCTTGAAAAGTGGTTGCGATTTTTTGTTTCTGTTAACAATATTGCTAACATTTTTGGCACAGAAGCCCCTGGCCTTAAGGGCTTCCTGAATTGAACTTTGAACTATTAAACGGACGTATCCATATATTTAACCAAGCAATCCAGTTCAATAACGAACACGACTACTTGACGAAATCAAATGAATTTCGCGAGAAGTAGCACCCCCTCGTTACGGAAAAACTTTCAAATGACGTAGTTAGGAGAACCATAAAATTAAACGAAAACCGAACAGGCCCTATAGACCTACAACACGACACTTTAGTCCTTAGAAAGGAAAACAGACGTAATAAAATTACACCCAGGTTCTCAATTTACAAGGTCAGACACGACAAAGGCTGTACATTGATACTCGAAATCAAAAACTACACAAATCAAAAATTCGAAAGATAGTTTTGGGAAAAGAGGAAAGCAATAACCTACCTAACACTGATAATAACTGACCCCACTACCTCTTAACTTACCATTTCAGGTTCACCCTTGGCTTAATTCAGGCTATCTCTGTCCATTACTTAAATGATAACACCCCTATAGCCAGGATAGAATTAGGAAAAGCCTTACTAATTGAGAGATACAAAATAATTAATCATGTTATTAACTTACAAGACTACAGCAGATGTATGGAACAATTTCATCTGACCATTAATAAATTCAACCCTGACTCCACTGTGACGGACTCCGTCACAATTTTAAAAGCCAAATTGACCCAAGCCCAAGTAAAACTCAAAGCCCTTACACCATTAAATAGAAATAAACGTGGTTTGGTTAACGGATTAGGCAGTCTGGTAAAAGTTGTTCCCGGAAATAAGGATGCTAATGATGATAAAGAAATACATGAAGAACTAGACAATATAAAGAAACATTCTGAAATCATTGATGACAATTTAAAAAGACAAGAAATGTTTAACAATGAAATACTTATCCGGTTCGAAAATATCACGGCCTTATAAATAATGAGCAAATTTTGATAAGCAAATTCTTTGATACCTCAAACAATGTACAAACTATTAAACTGGCAAGATACCCTTCTGGAAGAAATACAATATTTAAACAGGATTAATTATAACATAGAATTATTCATTAACCACTTAAATGACTTAACAGAAAGTATGCTATTGGCGAAAATAAATATAATTCCCAAGTTCATTCTAAATGAACAGGAAATAGATAAAATAAAAACAATACTGGAAAAATAATTTTTAATATCAAAGTCCCAATTTTTAAACAGCTTGTTTATACCCTCGCCAGACTAGTTCCATTACCAATAAATAACACATATTTTGTAATAACCCCAAATTACCTAGCTTATAATAGTAATAATAAGAAATATCATATGACCCGTAAATGCCCCAAACTAAATGATACATTCTTGTGCGATACACCGCAGAATAACACATGCCTGGAACACCTTTTGAATAGAGAAAGCAGTTCCTGCAAGGTACGGGAGTGTTCGACGTGTTCGAGGCAGAGAGAGGTTACATCTTCGCGTTCAATGTGAATAATCTGAAAATATCTTTAACAAATGGTTCTGACCTCTCAGTAATGGGATCAGCCATCATCAGATATTTTAACGAAACGATCCAGATTAACGGTATCGATTACGACGATACAGCTGACACGTTTCCTGAACAGCTGGATTTTGCCATTCCATCTATGCGAGAATTAACTAGGAATACCACTATTACGGTATTAAGCCTAGAAAAACTTCACCTCGAAGCCGCCCAAACAATGGGTAAAATCCTGGCCGTCCACACACCTGGACACTCTACACTCTGCTCGGACTGGTAGCGTCCCTAGCAGTGATCTTATGGCTGCATCGACGAACGAAGAATATCGAGTTACCACCCCGCCCCCTAAGCCTCCACGCCTCTAACCGGGACCCGGCCAACGAACCGGGAAGACCACAACTGGGCCATCCAATAACCCAGCTACACATCTGGCCGAATGCTGACATGGCGTCTACCAGATTGTTGCATAGCGACAATTTCTAAACAACAATCCGAACTATCCAGCTGAATGCTGACACAGCGACCTGCGGACCATTGCAAGCCCCCAATGGTTATGTTAAGAATTGATATGTACTTAGACAGAAGAACATCATTATTAAACTTCACTCTGATTTTGAACACGAATCGCATTGGATGTCTTATCCCTTCTTCTTAAGTTATTTTTGCCATACACATCTCTCTTGCATCCAGAAACTCTTCCGACGCATACTCACCAACCTCTACAGGATTGAATCATCCCCGCTCCCCCGCACTCCACACTGATAGCTCGCGCGTATCAAGTCGTATCGAGAGAATTACGCTTAATTGTATAGGGTTACCGTATCGCTTAAATCTAGTATTATTGTAGGTGACGCTACCAATATATCAGTGTCGCCACAGTACTCCCCTTCCAGTGAATCCGTCACGGTCCTTGGCTCGCAAATGTTACCTTACGCCGTTTTTCGTAAGTCCTTTGAGGAGTGGGGTTGGATTCCTCCGAGTCGAACTGCTTGTCATCCTTGACTAGGAAAACAGGCTTGAGGCGGTTGACTGATACTGCTGAGTCCTTCCCGTCGTTGTCGCGTTAGATGATTTCGTACGGTCCGGTGTAGGGAGGCTCCAGGGAGACGCTTTACAGCGTCTATGCGGAGAAATACATGGGTGCATTTGTCAATTCCTTTCAGTAGGAACATTTTTTCTTTAATATGGTGCGATGTGGGAGTTGGTCGAATTTTCTGCATGTGCTCTCGAAAACTGCTCAGGAATGTCGTAGGATCGACCGTTTCATCCATGTTGGCGAAGAATTCGTTTGGCAGTCGAATTGGTACCCCATATAACATTTCAACTGCAGATGATTTTATGTCTTCTTTGAAGCAGGTACAAAGGCCAAGTAGCACAGTTGGTAATAGTTGAGCCCACGGCGTGCCACTGCTGCACATCAAGGACGATTTGAAGGATCTGTGCCACCTCTCTATAAGTCCGTTTGATTGCGGATGGTAGGCCGTAGTGTGAATATGCATGCTTCCGATCAGGTTGGCTAGTTGTTTGAAAACTGCAGATTCAAACTGCGTGCCTGGATCAGTAGTGATTGTTTTGGGTGATCCAAAACGTGATATCCAGTGTGTCTAGAACGCCATGGCTATCGTATCGGCCGTAATATTAGTGTGTGGTACTGCTTCTGGCCATCGTGAGAAACGGTCAATCATGATAAGACAATAGCGGTAGTTTTGTTGTAAAGGCATTAGGTGGACGTGGTCAAATCTTCCATTTGGCACAGCGATCTTCTCCGGCAGAAGGTGATTGTGCTTGTGCATTTTGGAGCGTTGGCATGGGAGACAATATCTACACCATTTGAGGACATCATTGTTCATCGAAGGCCAGACAAACTTCTGTTTGATTTGACGTGCAGTTGCTCGCCCAATAGATTGCGGTGATCGCTGTGGGCATCGTGATAGTGCAAAGCCTCGGAAATGCGTCTGCGACTATATTTTCTGTTCCTTTTAGGTGAAGGATGGTCGTCGAGAATTATATTGAGAAAATATAATTTAAATGCCGCAGCTGTCGAGGTGATGATTTTTCAGGGCGCTGTTGGACTGCGTAAACCAATGGCTTGTAATCAGTCTTTATCACAAAAATGCGTGCATCGACGAGGTGTCTGAAATATTTGATTGACTCGTATATGGCAAGTAGCTCTCGGTCGTACGTGGAGTAATTTCTCTCAGGGTTCCTAGAGGTTGCCAGTCATGACTAGTGCGTTGTTCCAGAACTGCTCCGATTGCGAGGTCCGATGCGTCACAAACCAGTTGTAGGTCAGGTTTCGGTGCAGGAAATGATAAGAGCGCTGCGTCTGATATGCTCTGCTTACAACTCTTAAAGGCTGATATGAGTTTTGTAGTCCAGAGGATTTGTCGTTGGTCGTTCTTCTTTACATTTCTTAGCAGCTCGGACAGCGGTGCCTGAGTGTGCGAAGATCGGGGTAGGCATCTTGGATAGTAGTTTATAACGCCCAAGAAACGGCCTAGTTGGCTGATAGTTTCAGGACAAGCATAATTGAAGATGGCATCGATGCGACTGGACAGTGGTTTGATGCCGTATTCGTTAATCGTGTAGCTGAGAAAATTAACTTGCGTTTGCGCTAATTGACATTTGCTTAGATTGATGCTTAGCCCGTGTTTCTGCAGGACTGAACACTGCTCGAAGATGTTCTTCGTGTTCGGACATCGATTTCGAAGTTATCAGTATATCGTCTATGTAGCAATATACGAGTCTATGCCGCGAAAAATATTGTCCATAAAACGCTGGAACGTCTGAGTCGCATTCTTTAACCCGAAAGGCATGTACTGGAATTCTATGAGTCCAAAAGAGGTGCATACGGCCGTCTTTTGTATGTCTTCTTTCGCCATGTGAATTTGGTAGTACGCCTTTACCAAATAAAGCGTTGATAAGACTTTCCCACCATCTAGCTGTTCGGTGAAATCGTGAATGTGTGCAATCGGATAGCGATCTGGTATCATAATCGAGTTGAGCTTACGATAATCGCCGCATGCCCTCTTTTTTGGTGACCATGTGGAGTGGGCTGGACCAAGGACTCTTGGAGGGACGACATATGCCTTGCTAGATCAGAAAGTTAATTTCCTTTTTCGCAGTTGCAAGTTTATCTCCAGTGTCGTGGTCGGTCCAGAATCGATGAGTTATCTGATGTTGGAGGTACAATCGGTGACGTGCAAACGCTGCTCCCGTGGAACAGCTGACTGAACTGATGGATCGCTGCTGCTGTGCTGACTGCCGCTGACCAGCGCGTCAGGCGGCAGCTCCTCTAGTTTAACGACGAGGAGCGTGCGCAGGGCGGTCTATTTGCGTTGTCACCAAAGCGCTTTTGGTAAAAACAAAGATTTTCCTGTGCTCCTGAAGTCTGTTGACCGGAATTGTCCGCTGGTCTGGCGCCACGAGATGAACTGCGTGATCGGTTGCGTGATTGGATGCGCTTGACATCCTTTTCCAATGCCGTGACATCTTGCATGAGCGAACGTAAATTGTCTGAAAGTTCTTTCAAAAGGTTCTGCAGGAGGAACACCAGTTGAAGATCTGCCGATGGCAAACAAGGCGTTCGTGCTAACGGCTTCGAGCATTTTGTCTGCAATCTTCGCAAGCATTTCCAAGTCCGACTTATCCCATACGGTGAGCAGCGGACGAATGGAGGCTGGCATCTCAGCCAGAAATAGGGTGTGAATCATGCTTTCGCTGCCAGGATCCGGGGCCAAGCGTCGCATATTTGCCAAGATTTCGGAAGGCTTTAATCCGGTGGCACCTCCTCCTTAAAGTAGTCGTCGCAGTTTTGATTCGGGCGATTCAGCGAACTTCTGCAGCAAGCGAGTTTTGATTGCTGCGTACTTGTTATCTACCGGTGGACGAGAGACCAAATCCTCCACAGCCAAAACCACATCTTCTTCCAAATGCAGTGTCACCAAGTCGAACTTGTCAGTGTTTTCACAATGTGGTGAAAACGGAATGATCACTCCACTTGACCAAACCACAGGTGCGGGTTGCTGTGTGTGAATTTTGGAAAATGCACGGTAACACGTGTGTGCGTGCGCGGCGACTCTTCTCTGTTCGCAGGAACGTTTGTCCGAAGTGCCTCGAGCTGTTGTTGTAGTTCTCGAATTTGAGCAGAGAAATCTAGGTTCGGGTCCGGCATGGCGGTGGACAGATTCTCTTGATCGCTTTCGTCGTCGAAATGTAGGCGTCTTGGCTGTACATTTCGCAAATTATAACGTTTGTTGCCCATTGACTTTGGTTTTTTTTTTTTTGTATTGAATATACGGCAGGAAACTGAAATCTTCTAAGGATACCGTCTACCGACCGTAGATGGCATGCACGATTCATAACCCTCCGCTCCATCTCCTCTCCCTCTACTTGTGCGATGAGCTGTTGCATGGCGCTCCTTCCTTGACTCTTTAGTCGCCTCTTACGACAAGCCGAGCGAACTGTGGTAGAATTCTTACCCCGCCACCACACGGGAGTACTCCTCATCCGCCATTTATGTTGGCCATCTCGTCCTTGCGGACACGCTTCATCATGCGGACTATGATTTCGTGAGCCCCTTTCCAAACGTCCTTGTTCGCCAACATAGCGGCAATCAGGCCTCTTGGGCTGAGAAGTGCACCAGCGAGCGACTCCAGTTGGACCTTCTCCACAGCGAACCTGGAGCAGTGCAGGAGGATGTGCTCTGCTGTTTCCACCGCGTTTATGCAAAAGAGGCATTGCGCTGTATCCACATGGTGGAACCTAAACAGGTACCCTCGGAAACAACCATGGTCCGTTAGGAACTGGGTCATGTGGTAGTCCACCACTTTGTGCTCACACTCTGCCCATTCCGTTAGGTCAGGGATAAGCTGGTACGTCCATCGCCAACGTTGCGACCCTTGCCACTGAGTCTGCCAGACTCCACGAATCCACTCGAGGATCTCCGTTTGGTCAACACCTTCTCGCACTAGATATTGGCGCTTTATCTCCAGGTCAATGGGTATAATGCCTGAAAGAGCATGCGCTGCGTCATCCGAAACGGTTGAAAAGCCCCTGATTAGTCTCAGTGCCATTGTCCGAGATACTGCCCGCGCACTAGCCAAGTAGGTTACTTTGCTTGTAACACAGCTCCAGATAGGGGCAGCGTAAAGCAGCGTTGCCTTAGTAACCGCCGCAAGCAGAGTCTGAAGTTATTATTTCCCCCTTCACTTCGACCTGCATGCTTTCGATTCTCTTTCTGCTGCTCAACAGGACTAATTCCGTCTTATGTGCCGCAATTCCTAGGCTGACTTTCTCAAGCCAATCGGTGATCGCTCTGATCGATACATTACTGTTGTCCTGGAGCTCCGGCAAAGACAATATTGCCACCGTTGTTATCGCAACGTCGTCGGCGAAGCAGTGTAGCTCCACGCCTCTCGGCTTGCTAATCTTCAGGATCCCATCATACATGATGTTCCACAAGATCGGTCCCTGTACCGACCCTTGTGGAACCCATGCAGAGACTTGGTGGCATCTTAGACCAGCTTCAGTTACATACCACAGCGTGCGTTCCCTGAAGTAGTTGCCAACTACGCTTCGTAGATAGCCGGGTATGCCCATGTTACGCATTGCGCCGAGGATAATGGGCCATCTCGCTGAATTAAACGCGTTCTTCACGTCGATTGTGATGATGGCACAGTACTGTTTACTGCCGCCTTACCATCGGTCGCCATCAAGTGCGTTCTTCGCCACTTCAGTTACGGCTGTGAGAGCATCGATCGTGCTCTTCCTTTTACGGAAGCCATACTGTTGGCAATGAAGGCCTGTGGGGCTCTCGGTGATGGCTTCTATGCGAGTGTATAGAATGCGCTCAAAACAGTTTGCCCACAATGTCCAGCAGGCATAGGGGGCGATAGCAGCCTGTTGCGTTTGCAGGCCCCTTGCCTTTTGGCAGAAGGACAAGTTTCATTGTCTTCCACCGCTTGGGGAAGACTCCTTCCAGAAGACATTGTTGGAAGGCCTCCCTGAAGACTTCGGGTCTTGCGGTGGCAGCGGCCTTGACGATTAACCCAGGAATACCATCAATGCCGGGTGCTTTGTTCGGCTTGATCCTCTTCGCTGCTTCGACGACTTCGCATGCTGTGATACACGGAAAATCGGAGGCGGGGACTTCTAGAGCGGGTTGCCATAAGTTGTCTTGGCTTGGGAATAGCTCCGACACGATGCTGGCCAGTGCGACTGGGTCCTGAGGGGTTCCTCCACCAGCGACGTTAAGTTTTTTCCTGACTTTTTTGTAGGCAATACCCCAGGGGTCGTCGTCAACGCTTGCAAGCAAGTCCTTAAATGCATTTGCCTTTGCTGCAGATATGCTGTTTTTGAGCTCGGCTCGCTTCGCTTTGTATGCCTCCGTGCATTGGGCGTGGTGCGATTGTCCTCTGGATCGCTGCGCGATCTTCTCGCCCTTAGGCATTTCGTACGGAGCTGGTGTAAAGAGGCGCTCCACCAGTAAACAGGGGGCTTGCGTTTCGCATTTGTTTTCCTCGGCATCACTGCGTCCCATGTAGCTTTGAGCATGTCGCATTCTTTAACCCGAAAGGCATGTACTGGAATTCTATGAGTCCAAAAGAGGTGCATACGGCCGTCTTTTGGATGTCTTCTTCCGCCATGTGAATTTGGTAGTACGCCATTACCAAATCAAGCGTTGATAAGACTTTCCCACCATCTAGCTGTTCGGTGAAATCGTAAATGTGTGCAATCGGATAGCGATCTGGTATCATAATCGAGTTGAGCTTACGATAATCGCCGCATGCCCTCCAACTAGCGTCTTTTTTGGTGACCATGTGGAGTGGGCTGGACCAAGGACTCTTGGAGGGACGACATATGCCTTGCTAGATCAGAAAGTTGATTTCCTTTTTCGCAGTTGCAAGTTTATCTCCAGATAAGTGTCGTGGTCGGTCAGTGTTGTACATCATGTTGCTTTGTATGCTTCGATGACGGTTTAGTGACTTCCACAATCTCTTGCAGAAGCTCTCGAAATTTAGAAATTCCATGCACAGTGGTAACGGATGTTTGATTCGCCTGTGCTAGGCACGCGGTTGTTGACAGTCCTGTGACCGAGTCAATAAGGCATCTTTTTTTGAGATCAGCACGAAGCTGGAATTCGGCTAAAAAGTCTGCTCCAATTATAGGTGTGTGTACGTGATGAATGGCCAGGTGAAATTGCGTCTGAGATCCAAGTCCAGATTTGTTATATTTCTACCATAGGTGTGAATGATAGTCTGGTTTGCTGCGTATAGCGTCAGATCGGCTTGGGTGGTTTTCTGTTTAACCAGCGTGCGAGGTACAACTGAAACCACAGATCCAGAATCGATGAGTTATCTGATGTTGGAGGTACAATCGGTGACGTGCAAACGCTGCTCCCGTGGAACAGCTGACTGAACTGATGGATCGCTGCTGCTGTGCTGGCTGCCGCTGACCAGCGCGTCAGGCGGCAGCTCCTCTAGTTTAACGACGAGGAGCGTGCGCAGGGCGGTCTATTTGCGTTGTCACCAAAGCGCTTTTGGTAAAAACAAAGATTTTCCTGTGCTCCTGAAGTCTGTTGACCGGAATTGTCCGCTGGTCTGGCGCCACGAGATGAACTGCGTGATCGGTTGCGTGATTGGATGCGCTTGACATCCTTTTCCAATGCCGTGACATCTTGCATGAGCGAACGTAAATTGTCTGAAAGTTCTTTCAAAAGGTTCTGCAGGAGGAACACCAGTTGAAGATCTGCCGATGGCAAACAAGGCGTTCGTGCTAACGGCTTCGAGCATTTTGTCTGCAATCTTCGCAAGCATTTCCAAGTCCGACTTATCCCATACGGTGAGCAGCGGACGAATGGAGGCTGGCATCTCAGCCAGAAATAGGGTGTGAATCATGCTTTCGCTGCCAGGATCCGGGGCCAAGCGTCGCATATTTGCCAAGATTTCCGAAGGCTTTAAACCGGTGGCACCTCCTCCTTAAAGTAGTCGTCGCAGTTTTGATTCGGGCGATTCAGCGAACTTCTGCAGCAAGCGAGTTTTGATTGCTGCGTACTTGTTATCTACCGGTGGACGAGAGACCAAATCCTCCACAGCCAAAACCACATCTTCTTCCAAATGCAGTGTCACCAAGTCGAACTTTTCAGTGTTTTCACAATGTGGTGAAAACGGAATGATCACTCCACTTGACCAAACCACAGGTGCGGGTTGCTGTGTGTGAATTTTGGAAAATGCACGGTAACACGTGTGTGCGTGCGCGGCGACTCTTCTCTGTTCGCAGGAACGTTTGTCCGAAGTGCCTCGAGCTGTTGTTGTAGTTCTCGAATTTGAGCAGAGAAATCTGGGTTCGGGTCCGGCATGGCGGTGGACAGATTCTCTTGATCGCTTTCGTCGTCGAAATGTAGGCGTCTTGGCTGTACATTTCGCAAATTATAACGTTTGTTGCCCATTGACTTTGGTTTTTTTTTTTTTGTATTGAATATACGGCAGGAAACTGAAATCTTCTAAGGATACCGTCTACCGACCGTAGATGGCATGCACGATTCATAACCCTCCGCTCCATCTCCTCTCCCTCTACTTGTGCGATGAGCTGTTGCATGGCGCTCCTTCCTTGACTCTTTAGTCGCCTCTTACGACAAGCCGAGCGAACTGTGGTAGAATTCTTACCCCGCCACCACACGGGAGTACTCCTCATCCGCCATTTATGTTGGCCATCTCGTCCTTGCGGACACGCTTCATCATGCGGACTATGATTTCGTGAGCCCCTTTCCAAACGTCCTTGTTCGCCAACATAGCGGCAATCAGGCCTCTTGGGCTGAGAAGTGCACCAGCGAGCGACTCCAGTTGGACCTTCTCCACAGCGAACCTGGAGCAGTGCAGGAGGATGTGCTCTGCTGTTTCCACCGCGTTTATGCAAAAGAGGCATTGCGCTGTATCCACATGGTGGAACCTAAACAGGTACCCTCGGAAACAACCATGGTCCGTTAGGAACTGGGTCATGTGGTAGTCCACCACTTTGTGCTCACACTCTGCCCATTCCGTTAGGTCAGGGATAAGCTGGTACGTCCATCGCCAACGTTGCGACCCTTGCCACTGAGTCTGCCAGACTCCACGAATCCACTCGAGGATCTCCGTTTGGTCAACACCTTCTCGCACTAGATATTGGCGCTTTATCTCCAGGTCAATGGGTATAATGCCTGAAAGAGCATGCGCTGCGTCATCCGAAACGGTTGAAAAGCCCCTGATTAGTCTCAGTGCCATTGTCCGAGATACTGCCCGCGCACTAGCCAAGTAGGTTACTTTGCTTGTAACACAGCTCCAGATAGGGGCAGCGTAAAGCAGCGTTGCCTTAGTAACCGCCGCAAGCAGAGTCTGAAGTTATTATTTCCCCCTTCACTTCGACCTGCATGCTTTCGATTCTCTTTCTGCTGCTCAACAGGACTAATTCCGTCTTATGTGACGCAATTCCTAGGCTGACTTTCTCAAGCCAATCGGTGATTGCTCTGATCGATACATTACTGTTGTCCTGGAGCTCCGGCAAAGACAATATTGCCACCGTTGTTATCGCAACGTCGTCGGCGAAGCAGTGTTGCTCCACGCCTCTCGGCTTGCTAATCTTCAGGATCCCATCATACATGATGTTCCACAAGATCGGTCCCTGTACCGACCCTTGTGGAACCCATGCAGAGACTTGGTGGCATCTTAGACCAGCTTCAGTTACATACCACAGCGTGCGTTCCCTGAAGTAGTTGCCAACTACGCTTCGTAGATAGCCGGGTATGCCCATGTTACGCATTGCGCCGAGGATAATGGGCCATCTCGCTGAATTAAACGCGTTCTTCACGTCGATTGTGATGATGGCACAGTACTGTTTACTGCCGCCTTACCATCGGTCGCCATCAAGTGCGTTCTTCGCCACTTCAGTTACGGCTGTGAGAGCATCGATCGTGCTCTTCCTTTTACGGAAGCCATACTGTTGGCAATGAAGGCCTGTGGGGCTCTCGGTGATGGCTTCTATGCGAGTGTATAGAATGCGCTCAAAACAGTTTGCCCACAATGTCCAGCAGGCATAGGGGGCGATAGCAGCCTGTTGCGTTTGCAGGCCCCTTGCCTTTTGGCAGAAGGACAAGTTTCATTGTCTTCCACCGCTTGGGGAAGACTCCTTCCAGAAGACATTGTTGGAAGGCCTCCCTGAAGACTTCGGGTCTTGCGGTGGCAGCGGCCTTGACGATTAACCCAGGAATACCATCAATGCCGGGTGCTTTGTTCGGCTTGATCCTCTTCGCTGCTTCGACGACTTCGCATGCTGTGATACACGGAAAATCGGAGGCGGGGACTTCTAGAGCGGGTTGCCATAAGTTGTCTTGGCTTGGGAATAGCTCCGACACGATGCTGGCCAGTGCGACTGGGTCCTGAGGGGTTCCTCCACCAGCGACGTTAAGTTTTTTCCTGACTTTTTTGTAGGCAATACCCCAGGGGTCGTCGTCAACGCTTGCAAGCAAGTCCTTAAATGCATTTGCCTTTGCTGCAGATATGCTGTTTTTGAGCTCGGCTCGCTTCGCTTTGTATGCCTCCGTGCATTGGGCGTGGTGCGATTGTCCTCTGGATCGCTGCGCGATCTTCTCGCCCTTAGGCATTTCGTACGGAGCTGGTGTAAAGAGGCGCTCCACCAGTAAACAGGGGGCTTGCGTTTCGCATTTGTTTTCCTCGGCATCACTGCGTCCCATGTAGCTTTGAGCATGTTTATAAGCGATGTCACCTTGGTCTCCGCGTGTCCATTTGTGGTCTCCATGTATTCAAACTGGTAGGCCAGCATATCCTCATCCAGCTTTTTGATGTCCCATACTGGCCCTAGTGCACATCTCCGCTGTCTGGGCATCAGCCTCCTACAGTTACCTACACCCGGAAGGTATGGTTCACTTAGGAGCAGTACGTCCGCATTGCGCTCCCTCGCAGTCTGAGCCAAAAGGTTCTGCGCAGCTGCGCAATGGTTGACGTTGAGCTGGATAATGTTAATAATGTCTAACATCATTTTGGCAGCTATTGGCTTATTTTTTGGTGCAGGCTTTGTATGCAGGGCATGCGAAACAACCTGTCGCATGGTTCTTATCCACGTCGTTGCTGCAGATAAGGCATCTTGGTGGCGCTGCGCAGCCCTTTGCCTTGTGACCTTGCTCGCCGCATCGAAGGCAGCAGTCCGAGCGATCGACTGAGTTGCAGGTGTAAGACCGATGGCCAAATTCTAGGCACCTGAAGCATCTTAATGGGCGAACGTCCTGGGCGATGCGACACCGTGACCATCCTACGGTTACCGAACCCCGATTGAGAACCGTTATTGCATCGTTCGTGCATAACGTCACTGTTGCTGACTGGGTTCCATCCCTCATTTTGCGCCACCCGCTAACATCGTCTGGCTTTACATGTATGCCTTGGTATTGGGAGGCGAGACTACTGTGGAGTTCCACCGCTGTTGTTGCCTCATCCATTCAACTGCATTGACTCGGGTCAACGTATGTGTGTGAATGTGCGTGCACTTGAATTTCCCAATAGTACGAAAAATTGTTTTCAGATTCTCGCACAATTTGCGCTAGTCGGGGTCACCACTATGGCGATGTTGGTTTCGCCATTTACTTCGTTTGCGTATATCTTTGATTACAATGCTTTATTATAATAAGGCACACACAATGCGCGTATCAAGTCGTATCGTGAGAATGACGCTTAATTTTATAGGGTTACCGTATCGCTTAAATCTAGTATTATTGTAGGTGACGCTACCAATATATGAGTGTCGCCACAACCGCATATTCATAGGCGCCATCTAGATGTGGCTCAAAAGAAAGGCAGAAGAGAGCAACAGGCCCAAATGTCAACCAGATTGGTGGCGTCTAAAATTTTCTTTCACCTCCCAACTTTGATCAAGAGCAGTTGTGCGCGATTTGCTTCGAAAAAGAATTTAAATTGGTCCACGTTATATACCCCGTTTGGGCAGTGGCAAAGTGAAAAGTTAAATAACAAGCATTAGTTGCAGAACTGCAGGGTAAGCGAATCTTGTAGCACAGTTATTGGTTTTTCGTCAAACTTAGGTAGGGTTGTTTTTGTCGGGGATAGGTTCGTCCAACACACACCGTGGGCAAAGTGAAGTCCCTCGAGCCATCGCCCCAATCCACCAGCTGCGTCCAGAGTCGCGGACCAGGAAGTCAGGGAAGCTTCCGACGCATCGAGAGCCAGCGAAACTACTCAAAAGGATAGCCGCAAAAAAACGCTCAAAGATTTGGTGACCCCATGCGGGAGCTGGAGTCGGAAACGAATTTCGCTTCAGTGATCGTGCTGTCGTCCCGCCCGGCACTTTTAAAACGCACCGGTGTCGCCGCCGCGAAACGAAAAAGCAGAGGCGAAAATAATTGTTTTGACTAGTCATTCCTAAGCTATATAAAGAAAGGCCCGAGGCGTTAGATTGGGCGTGGCAAAAAGTTTTTTGGCAAATCGATAGAAATTTACAAGACGAATACAAAAATGAAAAAATATCAAAACATTTTTTAAAAGTGTGGGCGTGACAGCTTTGGGCAGTTTGTGGGCGTTAGAGTGGGCGTGGCAAATTTTTTTTTTGGCAAATCGTTAGAAATTTACAAGACTAATACAAAAATGAAAAACTATCAAAACATTTTTAAAAGTGTGGGCGTGGCAGTTTTGGGCGGTTTGTCGGCATTAGAGTGGGCGTGGCAACATGAATCGACAAACTTGCGCTGCGTCTATGTCTCTGGAGTCTGTATGCTTAGTCTCAACTTTCTAGCTTTTATAGTTCCTGAGATCTCGACGTTCATACGGACAGACAGACGGACAAACAGAAAGACGGACAGACAGACGAACGGACAGACGGACGGACGGACGGACGGACATGACCATATCGACTCGTGATAGTGGACACCGTTGGTCCAATACCGAAATCAGAATATGGCAATGAATACATCGTCACACTAATATGTGATTTAACAAAATATCTAGTAGCCATACCTGTCGCAAACAGGAGCGCAAATACTGTCGCGAAAGCTATATTCGAAAATGTTATACTACAGTCCGGTCCAATGAAGACGTTCATTTCGGACATGGGTACCGAGTATGAAAACAAGGTCATATTAGATATGTGTAAATATATGAAGATTGAAAATCTTACATCTACCGCATATCATCACCAGACGTTAGGGACAATAGAACGAAGTCACAGAATACATTCGTTCATACATTTCTGCAGACAAAACTGATAGGGACGTTTGGATACAATATTTTACCTATTGTTTTAACACAACACCAACAGTCATGCTTGTAGGGATAATACAAATTAAGTTTATTGTTTTGGGTATTGTTCACAAAGTTTGAAATTAATAATTATAAAAATGAAAAGAACTACGACTCCCGCACTAATGAACGCATCGACTGACTTCGTTAAAAATTCGTCAGCGAATGACTTCAACGTATTACTTCAGAGACACCATGGTAGAGAGAGACTGTTGGCAATGCTGTTAGGATCTGGCTGATGAAATACTTGGCGGTTCTGGTGAAATAGGAAACAGTGTGTGCACTCCCAATACATCTGGGCTGCATGATAATGCCAACTTACTCCAATCCCACATTCGGCCATCCTGAATATTCATTCGCCCCTGAATTAACTCCATTTTTTGATATATTCGACTGCAGTCGTTGTTATTTTTGGCTCTTCCTGATTCCCTTCCTTTATTACTTCATAGCGACCGTGGTTTAGTTTTTTTGTAATTTTATACGGACCGAAAAATTTTGGCCGAAGTTTCATTCCTGTTCCATACTGTGTTCTATTAATGGCTACCAAATCTCCTTCTTCATATTCGTTTTCAACCTTTTCTCATTAAAGTTTTTCCTATTCTCTTGTTTTTCTGTGCTTTCTTTCGAATCTCTTCCCTCTCATCGTTCAATTCTTCTAATTCTAAGTCGTCTAGTAGGTCCTTTAGATCAGCTCATCATTCAGCTTAAGTCTCATATTCAACCCTGTCAAAATTCTAAATGGACTATACTTAATGGTTCGAGGTGGAGTATTGTTTATAATTTGTTGAACTCTGTCTACGTGGCGATACCAATTTACTGGGTTTTCTTGACACATTTTGCCAAGCATCGGGATGACAATTTTGTGCATTCGTTCGACTTGTCCATTGCCTCTGGGCATACCTGTCGCAATGTGGAGTAGTTAAATGCCTTCTCGATTGCAATATTCAGTAAAGGATCCTGAAGTGAATGCGGTTCCTCTGTCCGTAACTATTCTGCGAGGGTTCCCAAAAACTGCTGCTTGCTTCTCGAGTTTTTCTATAACCTCATCTGTTCCTGTTGACTTTGTTGGATAAAGCCAAACAAATTTAGAAAAACCATCCACGACTGCTTAAATGTGGTTATATTTCTTCTTTGTATCGGTAAGTGGGCCAACGTGGTCGATGTGGTAGGTTCCGAGAGGTTCTTGAGCCTTGTCGATCGGCGATAGTAATCCCTCCATTTTTCCGCGCTTAGGGTCAATGATCAGGCACTCTACACATGCTCTAACAACTCTTACTACTTTAGGTAGAATTCCTGGAATGTAATAGGACTTCTCCAAAATGTCTCTGTTTCTTTTAATTCCGAAGTGACCCTCTTTGTGTGTTGTAGCAATGATTTCATCTACCATCGAGTCGGGAACAACTATCAGCTCATTTACTGGATCCTTGCAAAGAATATTATTATACCCGTTACTCGTAGAGTAAAAGGGTATACTAGATTCGTTGAAAAGTATGTAACAGGCAGAAGGAAGCGTTTCCGACCATATAAAGTATATATATTCATGATCAGGATCAATAGCTGAGTCGATCTGGCCATGTCCGTCTGTCCGTCCGTCTGTCCGTCCGTCTGTCCGTCCGTCTGTCCGTCCGTCCATATGAACGTCGAGATCTCAGGAACTACAAAAGGTAGAAAGTTGAGATTAAGCATACTGACTCCAGAGACATAGACGCAGCGCAAGTTTGTCGATTCATGTTGCCACGCTCACTCTAACGCCCACAAACCGCCCAAAGCTGCTACGCCCACACTATTGAAAAATGTTTTGATATTTTTTCATTTTTGTATTAGTCTTATAAATTTCTATCGATTTGCCAAAAAACTTTTTGCCACGCCCACTCTAGCGCCCACAAACCGCCAAAAACTGTCAGTGCTGAAGACTCCTTCGCACTTTCACTAGCTGAGTAACGGGTATCAGATAGTCGGGGAACTCGACTATAGCGTTTTCTCTTGTTTTTTATATAAAAATCTTCGTGCTCCTTATTACTTGCCAATATAACTTTGACGGCTTTTATCCAGTTGTCCCTGTTCTGTGCTTCGATCAAGCGTGATTTTGTGGAATCCGCTATAAGAAAGCACGGCAAACAGCTGATTGCATCTACGTGTCTCATCTTCGTTTCGGCTCGGTGCTCCACTTTATACTCGAATTCCTGCAATGACATTGCCCATCTTGCAACTCTAGTAGGTAGATCGTCTTTTTTGATGGTCATTGCAAAAGCGTTGCAGTCTGTGACCACTGTGAACGGCTTTCCCAACAAGTACACTATCAATTTTTTCAATGCATTCACAATGGCTATAACCTCGAGCTCATAGGAACTGTATTTCTCTTCACAATTGTTTGTTTTGCGGCTCATAAATTCAATCGGGTGAAATTGCTGATCATCTGGGTCCTTCTGCATCAAAACGCCGCCAAAGCCATATTTACTCGCATCTGTGTGTACTTTTGTAACAGCTAAAGGGTCAAACAGTATGAGTACTGGTGCTGATATCAATAGTTGTTTTAAGTGGTTGAAGGAAGCGATACCCAGTTCCTATCGTTTTTTTGATTGCCTTCCTTTCGAAGCAAGTCACTCAAAGGCTTTGCTGCCAAGGCATAGTCTTTAATAAAGCGTCGCATGTATGACGTTAAACCCAAGTACCTCTGCAACGCTTGCCTGCTTTGAGGGATTGGAAAGTTAACAACAGCTTTAATTTTCTCGTCAGTTGGGGATATGGTTCCATTCTCAATCGTATAGCCTAAGAAGTTGATTCTGCTTTTCAAAATCTGTGCTTTCTCCCTTTCGTAAACCTGCCTTCGACGCTGCGCTCAATACGATTTCCAAAACCTTGATTCCATCGTTCTCGTCCTTGCTTGGTACGATTATATCGTCCATGTATACTACGATTGTCTGATTTTGTATGAGTTCTCGCAAGACTGCTGAAACATAACGACAAAACACAGCCGGGGAATTTGAGATGCCAAATGGAACATGCGTAAATTCATACTGTCCGTTGTGAGTCACGAATGCTGTGAACTTCCTTGAATCTTCATCGATCGGTACGTGGAAAAATCCATCATGTCGAGAGTGGTAAAGATTTTCGACCCCTGCAATCTATCCAGAACATCGTCTATCAGGCTCATTGGAAAGTTGTCCTTCTTGATTTTCTGGTTAAGTTTTCGATAGTCACACCAAAATCTCTTTGATCTATCCTTTTTTGGGACTAGTACCACAGGCGATGCATACTCTGAGCAACTTGGTACGATTATTCCCTCTGAAAGCCAGTCTTGCACCTGCTTGTCTATGAAACATTTGTTCTCGTACGAAGTTCGTCGTGGTCGCTGATAAACGGGTACATCGTCTTCCAATATGATCTTCATATTAACTGGAGACGCCAATGACTTTGCTGGTCTATAATCTTTAACTAGATTTTCTACCTTTAGCTTCTGACTCATTTCCAGGTGAGATAGATCGATTTTGTCGAGCACGGAGGACTCTTCGATGATCTCAGTGACACTCATTCCTTTGAAGGCAGTAGCGAAATCCTTTTCTTTTTCCTTTAATAAGACCCCCTTCGAACTGAACACGACATCGATAGATTGGAGCACATCATTTCCAATAATGGCTGCGTACTCCAATACATTCTGTTTTACTACGTTAAAAGTTGAGGTAAAGCATACGCCATCCGCCTGTAGGTTAATATCAAAGCATCCTATTGTCCTTAGCTCACCTTTGCCAATGCCTCTCAGATGTTTAAATACAGGCTTCAGCCTTAAATCTTCAAAGCTTCTGAAAATATCCTCCCTCATCAAGCACAAGTCGCATCCCGAATCGATCATCGCTACGAATGTCAAACCATTTGCTACTATCATTTTATATATTGACTCTTTTTCAACATTGACTTCCAGGACATTCGCTTTCTCATTTGACGACAATATTATTTTTCTTTTCCGCGCGGTTCTTCGATATATGCCCTTTCTGGTTGCAATGATAGCAACCTATGTCGCCCTTACAATCTCTGGCAATGTGGCCTTCACTGTTGCACTTAAAGCATTTTCTCTGGCCATTACTCTGTCCTTGTTTCACTGTCACCTCTTTCTTAACAATTTCCTTATTAATTCCTTTTCCCTTTATCTCTTCGTAAATAGAAATTTCGTCCTTTAGCTCTCTGATAGTTTTTGCGCGATACAGCCCATCCTTATTTATCCTGCCATCCTGTATGCCCTTTACAACATACGAAACTAAGCTCTCCTCATCAAGACTTATCGATTTGCTGATCGCCATCATGCTGTACAAAAACTCAATGCATGTCTCTTTTGGTTGTTTTTGCCTTTGCCGCAGAAGCTTATGAATCTCAGCCGAGCATAATTTTTACCGAACTCATCTTTTAACGCGCGCTTTAACTCGACCCACCCTCTAATTCGGTTTGTGCTTTTGATATAAAGCTTGGCGGCTCCGGTCAAAAGTTGTTTAGCATAGATAAATCTTTGCAAATTGTCCCAGCCTACGGTTACTGCAACGTCTTCGAACTCAGACAACCAATGATTGACGTCTTCGTGGTCTGAGCCAGAAAATGATGAAATGCTGTCTTGGACATCGCGTAGAGTAAATCTCAAATCTACGTGGTGACTAACATCTTGATAATTAGATGAACCCGAAACACTTACTGCATCCTCATCCTCACCGCCCGCATCTATGCCATAGTGTTCAAATAATCTGTCCTGCAAAGCGCTCTTTCGCCCATTGCATTGGTATCCAAACCCAATTCCGTTAATTTTGCTTTTAAAAAATGTTAAACAATTTTTAAAAACCAATTTGTTAAATGCGCAGCCTCTCGCTCGCTGCACGCTTGATCCTACTCACGCCGTCGATGCTTCTCTTGTTTTTGCGGCGTATGATCTCCTCTACTCGTTTACTGTTTCCTTCTTTATTTGGTCCTGTTGTTGTCGTTGTCCTCTCGTTGTCGTTATTCTCTCGTTGTCGTTATCCTCTCGTTCTCGATATCCTCTCGTTGTCGTTATCCTCTCGTTGTCGTTGCTTTGAAATTTGTCGTTTCTTTCGCCAGCTCTATCCGCTCTTCAATACGGAATTTCACCACGAAAAATTCTTGTTTCGACACGTCTTCCAAATGCCCAAGAACTTTCACGTGCACGTCGAAAGACTTTCTACTAGTCTCACCGTTGCTCTTGCGTAATCGTTGCAACCGTCACTTTCCTTTCAAAGGGTATCTTCTTTGTCGAGAAAAGATCCAGAATTTGCTCCAGTTTTGCTTCGTCGAATTGTCGCACGCCAGTTTCTCTTCTCCTTCGTTCTCTCAAATTCGTTAGTGTTAATGCACTTTTATTAATTTTTTTCTTTGAACAATCCCGGTTGAGCCCCCAATAATTTGTAGGGATAATACAAATTAGGTTTATTATTTTGGGTATTGTTCACAAAGTTTGAAATTAATAATTATAAAAATGAAAAGAACAACGACTCTCGCACTGGCTGATGAAATATTTGGCGGTTCTGGTGAAATAGGAAACAGTGTGTGCACTTCCAATACATCTGGCCTGCATGATAATGCCAACTTTCTCTAATCCCACATGCATGAATACTGTCCATATGAACTAGTCTTTGGAAGATTACCAAGATTTTAATAAAATAGATAGAATAGAACCACTATATAATGTAGAAGATTACTCTAAGGAAATAAAGTTTAGATTAAAAATAGCATATAAATGATCTAGAATTATGTTAGAAAAAGTTAAGTCTTATAGGAAACAAAATTACGATAAGAAAACTTAAGATTTTGAATTAAAAATAGGAGATAAAGTTACACTAAGAAACGAAGCGGGTCATAAGTCAGATCCAGTATATTTAGGTCTTTATACAGTAGAAACCATAGATAGAGAAAACATTAAAATTAGGGATAAAAAGCAAAAGAAACAAAAAGTACATACGGATAGGTTACAAATATATAATAAATGAAACGTTTCATTTAAGAAAAAGTCTGATCAACCCCCAAAAAAAACCAACAAAAAAACATATTCTTCTAAGAAAGTTAAACATAAAACAAAACATAACGTAATTCAATATCCAAAAAATATTTTTTTTGTCATTACGCACAAACGTTTTGAGACCAACCATTGCTAATAATTGAGCATATAATAAGAAACAAATCAATATCATTTAAAAGAGAAAAAAAACTCACAAAAAACTCATTGTGGAAAGCCTACAGGAATCTGCAGGCACCAGCAGAAACTGTCGTACCCCTCCGTAACTCTACCGGAAACTGGTCTCGTAGTGACATGGACAGAGCAAGAGTCTTCGCTGATCATCTCAAAAAGGTATTCCAACCAAATCCAGCCACTAACTCATTTACTCTCCCACCCTTAACTGCATCTGACTTAGCACCACAAGATCCCATAGAATTCCGGCCAAGCGAAATAACGAAAGTCATTAGAGAGCAACTGAAGACTGGAAAATCGCCTGGCTTCGATTTAATAACACCAAAAATGATCATCGAGCTTCCAATGTGTGCAGTTCTACAAATCTGCCTACTCTTCAACGCTATTACCAAAATTAAATACTTTCCTCAAAAGTGGAAGAAATCAGTTATAGTTATGATCCCTAAGCCTGGGAAAGACAAAACACAGCCATCATCATACAGGCCAATAAGCCTACTTACTTGTCTCTCAAAGTTATTTGAAAAAGTACTGCTGCTACGAATCAGTCCCCACCCTAAAACACACGACACACTCCCATCGCACCAATTTGGTTTTCGGGCAAAACATAGAACTATTGAGCAGGTTAACCGCATCACAACGGAAATTCGCACTGCTTTTAAGCATCGTGAATATTGTACAGCTTTATTCTTAGACGTTGCACAAGCATTCGATAGAGTATGGTTGGATGGACTTATGTTTAAAATAACCAAACTGCTGCCTCAAAACTTACATAAGCTTCTAAAGTCTTACTTATACAAAAGAGTGTTCGCGGTTAGATGTAGTTCAAGCACTTCAAGCGATTGTACTATAGAAGCTGGAGTGCCCCAAGGAAGTGTATTAGGTCCAATTCTATACACCCTATACACGGCGGACATCCCAACAGACTACCAGCTAACAATATCCACATTCGCTGATGACACTGCAATACTGAGTCGATCCAGATGCCCAGTAAAAGCTACGATGCAACTAGCACGCTATTTAACATGTGTAGAGAATTGGCTTGCAGATTGGCGCATACGAGTAAACGAACAAAAATGCAAACAAGTTACGTTTACCCTTAACAAACAAAGCTGCCCGCCCTTGGTTATGAACCACAAGCGCATCCCACAAGCCGATGACGTAACATACTTAGGTATTCATCTGGACAAGCGGCTCACCTGGCGGAAACACATAGAGGTCAAGACGACGCACCCGAGACTAAAAGCAAAGGATCTACACTGGCTTATAAACGTTCGGTCTCCCCTAAGCCTGGAGTACAAAGTCCTTTTGTATAACTCCGTTCTTAACCCAGCAACATCGACATCATACAGCGAGCACAGTCTGGGATTCTGAGAATCATAACTGGAGCTCCATGGTATCTTCGGAACGAGAATATACACAAAGACCTAGAAATAAAACTTGTCATTGACAATAACAGAGAGAAAAGTAAAATACAAGGAAAAACTAGGCTCACATCCAAATCCCCTTGCAAGAAAACTTCTTCGAGTATGCAGCCAAAGTCGACTGCACCGCAACGATCAACCAGCCCAGCGTTAAATTTGTTAGGCCACATAGCACAAATCATAAAATGATAATTAGCTAGCTTAGAATAAGATTTGAAAACTTATAGTTAGTCTCTTAAGTAAAAGGGTAGATTCAATAAATAAGAGAAAAGAGAAAAAAAAGGAGAAAAAAATATATATGTTGTAACACAATATATTAACACTAATAGTAAATGACTACATGTATTACGTAATTTCTTTAAAAAGGGAGGTGTAGCATATCTACCCTACCAATACATTAAATGATTGGGTATAACGTAGCGTCAATACATTGTGACACTTTGTCATAATATATAAAAATATACAAATACCCAAAAGACCAACGACCCAAAAGACCAACAACTACATAAGCATTCCAGCACCCAAATAATAATCTAACGCCTATACTTAAGCCGATCGCGGAGCGTGGGAATGCTGAGCATGCACTTTGCAGCTCAAGTGGTCAAGCTATACATAACATATGCATGCCTTCTGCATACATATGTATATGTATATATGTAATCAAGAACACATAGATATAAGCATTGTATAAGCGGGTTAGCTGAACCCAACATCAGCAGACATTGGTCATTCAAATAAAGAACCTCAAGCAGAGCATAAGCTCTTTGCTTTTTTACAATAAAAACGAACTTTAAAATAACAATTATCACAAATTCTACCAGCAAGATCCCAGGTTGTCTGAAAAGTACAACTATCCTTAAATGAAGATAGTGTTTTAATACCTAACCAGGAAATTCAAAATGGCATTTATGTTGCAAACACAGTCGCAACAACCAAAAATGCATTTTTCCGATTACTAAATACAACTGGTAAAGATCAGATAGTAAATATAAACGATTTACAATATGAATCACTTTTGAACTATGAAATGGTCCCAATCAATTCTGAAGCAAGAGAAAAAACTGTCATATCTCAATTATCAAAATATTTTCCACCCCAATTCAAATCTACACTAATAGATTTATGCACAAAATATAGTGATGTATTCGGACTTGAAACCGAATCGATTACAACAAATAATTTCTACAAACAAAAGCTAAGATTAACAGATTCTGAGCCAGTATATATTAAAAACAAGAGAGAACCCTATAGTCGAGTTCCCCGACTATCTGATACCCGTTACTCAGCTAGTGAAAGTGCAAAGGAGTCTTCAGCACTGACAGTTTTTGGCGGTTTGTGGGCGCTAGAGTGGGCGTGGCAAAAAGTTTTTTAGCAAATCGATAGAAATTTATAAGACTAATACAAAAATGAAAAAATATCAAAACATTTTTCAAAAGTTTGGGCGTAGCAGCTTTGGGCGGTTTGTGGGCGTTAGAGTGGGCGTGGCAAAAAGTTTTTTGGCAAATCGTTAGAAATTTATAAGACTAATACAAAAATGAAAAAATATCAAAACATTTTTCAAAAGTGTGGGCGTGGCAGTTTTGGGCGGTTTGTGGGCGTTAGAGTGGGCGTGGCAACATGAATCGACAAACTTGCGCTGCGTCTATGTCTCAGGAGTCAGTATGCTTAATCTCAACTTTCTACCTTTTGTAGTTCCTAAGATCTCGACGTTCATACGGACAGACAGACGGACAGACGGACGGACGGACAGACGGACGGACAGACGGACATGGCCAGATCGACTCAGCTATTGATCCTGATCATGAATATATATACTTTATATGGTCGGAAACGCTTCCTTCTGCCTGTTACATACTTTTCAACGAATCTAGTATACCCTTTTACTCTACGAGTAACGGGTATAAAAATAGTCGAACCGTCTGTGTCCCTATATAACAGCCCACTTTTATTAGTTCCGAAGCAATCCCTTCCCGGTTCTGACAAGAAAAAATGGCGATTAGTAATTGACTATCGTCAGATTAATAAAAACTGTTAACCGATAAATTCCCACTGCTAAAATTTATGATATTTTAGATATTTTATTTTTTTTTCGTATTTTTCATGCCTAGACTAATTGTCAGGTTTTCATCAAATTGAACTCGATGAAAGTTAAAGAGATGTAACGTCTTTTTCAACGAGCAATGTTAATTTTTCATGCATGAAGTCACATTTTTGGGACACAAATGCACAGATCAGGGCATCTGGCCAGATGATCAAAAATATGACGTCATCAAAAATTATCCAGTCCCAAATGATTCGGACAGTGCTAGACGATTTGTTGCATTTTCCAATTACAATAGACGTTTTATCCAAAATTTTTCCGTATATTCTCGTCACATAACAAGATTGTGTAAAAAGAGTGTAAAACTCGAACGGAGAGCTGAATGCCTGAAGATGCCTTCGAAGATCTCAAATCGGCACTAGTTAATCCCAATTTATTACAATACCCAAATTTCAGCAAAAATTTTGCATAATATCGGGTGCAAGTAAGCAAGATTGTGAAGCAGTGTTAAGTTAACTCAAAAATGGACTCCAACTTCCAGTTGCATATGCATCAAGAGCGTTTACCAAGGGTGAAAGTAACAAAAGCACAACAGAACAACAGAAATTGGCAGCAATTCATTGGGCAATAACTCATTTCAGACCATATATTTATGGTAGACATTTCACTGTCAAAACAGACCACTTACATACCTGTTCTCTATGATAAATCCTAGCTCTAAACTAACTCGTATGAGACTTGAATTAGAGGAGTATAATTTTACAGTTGAGCATCTAAAGGAGAAAGAAAGTAGCTGATGTATTATCAAGAATAACCATCTAAAAACTACAAGAAATATAAAGAAAGTCACTACAAGATATCAAAGTAGACAAAAATCCTGCGCAGGAGATAAAGAAATAGAATTGCCTAAGCAATCTATAGAAAAGCTTCAAGGCCCAACGTATATAAAGTCAAAAAAAAGAAAAGGTATATAATGTTAGCGATTTATATACTCATAGTAATCCTCGACTTAGGTCAATTTTTCCAAAGGCTTGAAATGCAAGCCGGTATAAATGAAATCAGCCAACTCAAAGTGACACCGTGGGAAAATCTCTTTGAACATGTTTCAATTCATAATTTCAAAATAATGGGCAATAAGACATTAAATTCATTGAGAGTAGCGCTACTCAACCCGGTGATCCTAACAGAAAAATTAAAAGAAAAATAAGCTTTATTGTCTACATTTTATGACGATCCAATACAAGGAGGTCACACAGGCATCACAGAAACGTTGGTCTAAAGATATATCTAAAAACATTAGAAAATGTCAGAAATGTTTTCCAGACATGGGAAAAAATCTTAAGTGCGAGAATTTTTCACTGTACGACATTTCTTATCTTTAAGGAAATTCTATACGACCGCTTGCATCTTTATTTAAGGGTTGAATCCACGCAGGAGTTCGTGGTATCTTCCTAGACGTTCATACCTAGCGCTCAACCGTTGTTTATTTTTAGGTATAGGCAGACAAATGTTGAAAATACAATACTTTGCTGCACCCTTCAGTACCAGTCCCTAAGGATTCCTTAGGGAAGGGAGTTCCCTGGAATCCTCGAGGAATCCCGGGGAATTTCCCATACAAATCGGCGAGGAATTTCCATACAACAGGCATTCGTGGCGAGGAATTCGAAATTCAGTACCAGTCCCTAAGGATTCCTTAGGGAAGGGAGTTCCCTGGAATCCTCGAGGAATCCCGGGGAATTTCCCATACAAATCGGCGAGGAATTTCCATACAACAGGCGTTCGTGGCGAGGAATTCGAAATTCCTGGGCAATATCGAAAAATAAACAAGGTCTTTTTCCTAGGAATTCCCCAGGAATTCCCGAGGAATTCTCTTAGTATTCTCCTCGGGAATTCCTCAAAAAAATACCTGTAAATCCAGAAAAATCTCCCAAAAAACGTAAAAAATTTATTTAAATGTTAAATTAAATTTTTATTTTTTCCTTTATTACATTAATTTTTCCTATTTTTGTTTGCGTTCTTTTTAACACATGTAAGTGCGGCCAGTGGGGCAAGGCCTTCTCCAGTGGCTGCTGGGCTGGCCTTCTAATGTGCTTATGCTATCTGTAAAGAAAAATATTTAAATAATATATATTAATATCATGTAGTTTAGAATGCAATTAGCTATGCTAGTTTACCAATGCGAAACACTACTTACCGGTTTTATATATTTCACGTTGAAAATGTTCCAAACACCACTTGTCACGTTCTACAATTTAATGCAAACGCAAAAGAAAAGGGGTGGCCGTAAACGAAACCAAAAACCCATGGTCGGCAAGCCGACTCAGCATTTATGCAACATAGCTCGGTACCCCGGATAAGGGGTGTCCGTTTGCTGTTGCTGACCGTTCGTAGCGCGGAGCGCTGAACTCGGTTGGGGCGCGTCAGCATTGTTTATATGAATTTGTGTATTGGTGACAAAAGTGTTGGTACTCTTAGTTGTTAACTACTCCCCCTCTAAGATTATGACCGTCCTCGGTTATATTGAGTTTATCTATGGTTTGTTGAATCTCAGCGGAGGCTCGCCTTCTCCTTAATGCCAGAAAAAGGATGAGTGAACCAATCAGACCAATGTTAATGACTACTCCAGCCGCGAACCAAAGTTTGGGGGAGCCCGCGGCGTCAACCTCGTCTTTGAACCCTTGGATAAAGCGCAGGTTATCGTTGTTCATGCGGTGTAGCAAGGGCATGCTCAGTGCCTGGTCATGGCCGACGATGTTCAGTAGCGGCGATCTTGCTACGCCAGGCTGCTTGTCTATTGTTTTCCGAAAGTTTACGAAATCCGTTCCGTTGATGGTAGCTGATCGTTCGAATGTCACAAGATGTGTTCCTTTGACGAGCACCTCTGGGCCGCCGTCCGTGCTGATGCGAGCTGTTGCCTCATTGATGATAACTATGCCGTCATCTATAGGCATTACTGCCCTAAGGTGACTGGATTGCGTGTGGCATTGAGCTGTATTTCCCGCATGGAGTGAGCGGGCGCAGGTTTCGCGTCGGGATCGCTCGCAGAAAGTGCTGTGAGTGGTTTCCATGCACTCGGTGAGCGAAAAGGTGTCTTCCTCGCACTCTGCTAAGGTGTCTTCATCGAGTCGCAGGATTGTCTGATAGTGTGATACGGGGTATACGAGAACCTTCTTACATCTGACCTTCACCCTAGGCTATTAGTATGTGAATAATGCTGTCGGACTGAAGAACCCTAATCTTAGAGGCTTCTAATAAGCTAACTATTGGAGTGTCTTGTTCAATTAATGTGCTCAAATCGGCATGATTAAGGATTGTGGGATTTACTATGTTAGCTTTAGCCAATGTGATTGTGAGAATTAAATTTTGGATCTCTGTTGTCAGCATTCTATTTCTCGCTAGTAATGCCTCATACAAATGCGGGTTGTCGACCAAGTCGTTGTTTCGGGCTTTAATAATTTTGTTCACGGTGTCGGTCAGTTTGTTTATTTGTATTTGGGTTTCGGAATTTATATTAATTTGCCTGGAGTTGGAATCAATTAGCTGGGCTTCGGTCATTTTGATCTTTAGAAAATCTGAGGCGTCGGGAGTTCCTGCAACTACCTTAAGAGCTGTACCTAAAAAGTCTAAGCTTCTAGCGATACGGTGGTGTATTTTTAAAACGGACAACAAGTTTATAATGTGATCTGTATCCACGTCTAACAACTTACGCATATGCGATTGTGGAAAGGACAATTCTTTGTTTCATCTACCATGTAAATATAATCAGACAGGTTGCTCGAATGCCTCAGGCAATTACGATGCTCGAACACCAATACATCTCCATCTACGACGGGAATGTATTTGGCGTGGGAAAAGTCGGTAATCCGAGCACTTGCCACTGCCAGGGTGATGAGTGTTATGATGGCGAACCTGCAAACCAAACGTAGAATGAGACCACGGCACAAATACTTAAATCTGGCTTACTACTAGGAATAGGCAAATAAAAGTGGGAATTTTATTTGAGGTTGTCCTTGTGGACCACCCTCCCCTTAATGAGAACAGACGTTCCCAGGTCTGCTTGCACCTTTTGTTCTGTGCATAACGGGGTTAGCTTATTTCCTAACCTTTTATTGTCTTTGACAAACACTTCTCTCCTACCTCAAAAACACGGTTTTGCCTAGCTGGGTTGCATCTTTCGATGTTGTTTTGCTGGGCCTTTACCAGCCTGTCTTTTATGCCTAGGCAGCGATCATCAGAACCCGTGTGGAGAATCTCGACTGGTCTCTCCTGAGTGACAGAATGTAGGGTCTTATTATACTCTATTGTTGCCCTCAATATTAATTCTGTCGTATCGCTGATTTTTTGTCTAACTTAAGACACCTGGCTATTTCTGTCAAGGTACTGTGGAATCGTTCCACTTGACCGTTTGACAGGCTATGCAGCGGGGCCGCATTTACAATGTCTATGTGGTAGTTGTTTTTAAGTAAGGAGGTGATAGTCTCCGAATTGAAGGCGGCTTCATTGTCGCAATATATCGTTTTGATTTTGGGAAACAAATTTACGAGTTGAAGCAGGGGCCCCGTGACGTCCACTATTGTTCTGGACAGCACTGGTTGCACTATTGCAAATTTCGAGAACTTGTCAACACATGTTAAGAATTGCTTCTTATCAGTTGAGAAGATATCGATGTGCAACATTTCGCCGGTATAGCCTGGTATGGGTGTTTCCCCGAGCTCTTGTTTTTAGGATGCCTGTCGTATTTGGCTTTGGTGCATATTTTGCAATTTGCAACCACTTCCTTTGCTAGGCTGCTCATTTTGGGGAAATAGTAATCGCGGAGGACTTGCTTGATATTCTCCTGAGCCGCCCTGTGTGCACGATTATGTTCTGTCGTGACAATTTCCAACTGCTCATTTCTATTCGTAACGTCTATAACCATATTCTTACAGTATCGGAACTGCGTAGCTGGGAAATGAGAAATTAAATCATGTTGAAAACTTGCCAGGGTGGGCAGATCGCAGTGTATCGCATTCACGACTTCGGGGTTTACGACCTCCTTCAGCATTTCCAAAATGGTGCTTTTGTCGGCGAAATTGATAAGGTGGCGAGTTTTACTACGAAACAACACCAAGCTTCGCTTTAGTCGGAAACGTGCTTCTTCTATAACAATCTGATTTCTGAAGCAGTTCACCGGTTGGTCTGTCGTTTCGACCGTGTAGGTCAATGACAGTTCGCAGTTCGCAGTTCGCAGCGTCTGACTGAGGCTCATTTTGTAGGGCATTATTGTTCTGCCTAGAAAGAGCGTCAGCCACATGGTTGTCTTTACCTGGTTTGTATTGGATTTTTGCGTTATGATCATCGATATACGCTTTCCATCTTTTTATCTTCGGATTTGGATTCCGATCGGACACCGCGAATGTCAGCGGCTGATGGTCCGTATAAATATTTATATCGCGAGTGCCGTAGAGGTAGTGTTGTAACTTGCCCAAGGCCCACACTATGGCCAACAATTCTCTTTCATTTGTGGCGTAGTGTGACTCGCTTTCTTTCAGGGTCCTAGAGATCATAGTGATGGGTCTTTTATCTTGCTATAAAACCGCACCAATACCGTTCGCAGAAGCATCCGTCGTCAGATCGAATGGCTTCTTGAAATCGGGGTATCTGAGCATTACATCTTCAGAAGCCAAGATGTTTCTCAGCCTCTCAAATGCATCTCTCTGCAAATCACTAAACTCAATAGGTGTTTTCTTGGACATGTGTTTGCTGATAGAGCCGTTTACTCCTTTCAGCAAGTCTGTCAAGGGCCTCGCGATCGCCGCAAAGTCCTTCACGAAGCAACGGTAATAACTGGCCAGACCCAAAAATGACCTTAGCTCATACAAATTTGTAGGCTCTGGATATTCCTTTATGGCCTTTACTTTTTCTGGGTCGGTTTTTGCACCTCCATTGGTAGCAATAAATCCCAGATATTCAACACTCTGCTTAAAGAAGTGTGTCTTTTCGCTGGATACCTTCATATTAGCATTGCACAGGCTTTTTAAAACCAATCTATATGCTTGACGTGGTCATTTTCGTTTCAGAAAAAATAATGACGTCATCTACGTAAACATAGCATGACTTGCCAATTTGGTCTCGTAAGACGTCGTCGATCGCTCTTTGGAAGATGCTTCCCGCATTCTTCAACCCGAACGGTAACCGACAAAACTCATACTTTCCGACGTTTACCGAAAAAGAGGTCTTTTCGCGGTCCTGTTCGGCCAAGTATATTTGGTGGTAGCCAGACTTTAGATCTAACGTCGTAAAGTACTTAGCTTTCCTAGGTTCGCCAGTATCATGGAGATGTTTGGCATTGGGTATTTATCAGCGATGGTTTTTTCATTAAGTTTCCTAAAGTCTATAACCAAACGCTTATTTTTGTTCCCCAATTCATCTGGCCTTTTTTGTCTACAACCCATGTTGGATTGTTGTAAGGCGATTTAGAGGTTCTAATGATGCCTTTCTGAAGTAAGTCTGCGATTTCTCGCTTAACAAACTCAGATACACCCATTGGATGCGGGTATAGCTTGGAGTATACCGGCTTATCATCGCTTGTGCGAATTCTGGCGACAACAGAGGTGTTAAACGGCAGTGCCTCGTTAGAGGCTGAAAATGCCTTAGATCTGTTTCGATCATACCTCGAATTGCGCTTTTACAGGCTCTGGTACGGCGATGTCATTTACGTTAGTAAAATTAACATTATCGCAATTATGATGCTGAGCTTCTCAGAAACAGAACCATAATTTATCGTACCTTTCTCTGCGTCGAGTTTTGCTCCTACTTGAGCTAGGAGATCAAATCCAATTATACCATCGAATGGTGTCAGTGCGTCCAAAAGAAAAAACGCAGATGTTTTTCCAAAAATATTCATTAAACATTTTTGGTGAACCCTGTACCCATGAATGGAACTAACGTGAAAGGGGAATCGACGGGCACTACATGTTTAAGCTTCTTACGGGCTTGATGTAGTTTTTCGCCGCCCCTGTGTCAATTAGTATTTTTAGTAGTCTCCCTTGGAGCTGTCGTTCAATGAACGGCAGTCGGGAGCGCTCCCTAAAAAATTGATCTGATCATTTTCATCAGATTCGTCATCTATCTCGGTAACGGCCGCTGCGGCCGCACCATCATACTCGCCGTCATTATTCTCTTCAGCCTGTTGCATAGTGTTCTGCAATCTCTGACGCCTCTGCCCGGTCATGCGAGCGGAGCCGAATCTTTTCTGGCCTCGAGTACTCTCGGCCTTGGCGTTTGTAGGCTGACCGCTTCCAAAGGAGGTCGGTTGCCTATGTTGGGTTACAGTGGAGCCTAACTCCATAGGCTCAGGTGCTTGATTCTGATAGGTGTTATTATTCTGGGCAAAATTATTTTGTTTACCCTGCTTCTTGTAAAAATGAGGGTTTTTCCTAGGCCGTCTCGGCCCTGCTATATTTTCCATGCGGCTCCTTTGAGCGGTTTCGATCCTTTCGGTGCTCATAGGTGGTTGCCTTGTCCTCTAAAACCTTTGCATATGTATTGGCAAGTTTGTGCGTTCTATGGTAGCCTCGGACTCCCTAGCCAAAGCTAAAGCTGAGGGCAAGTCCTTGGGCTGCGCCGGCAAGACTATGGCCCTCAAGGGTTTCCTAAGACCGGCAATAAATGCGTGGAGAGCATCCTCTCTAACATCATTATTAAACAGAATCGCACTGTCCGGTTCGTGAGTCATAACGGATCTTGTTTGTTATTAACGTCAATCGTTTCTCTACATCGTCGTAATATTCCATTAGGCTAAGCTCTCCTTGCTAACTGTTTCGAGTCCCTGCCTAAGTACGCGCAGCGACGTTTGTCCGCGTAGGTACAATCCAGTCGAGCAATAATGGCATCGAAATTTAGGACTGTGTTATGGGCAACTAGTAGCCCTCTCGTTGGCCCCCTAACTTTGTTCCTGATAATCGAGACAGCTTGGTAATGTGCCTCGCTACCGTCATACCGTTTGAAGATTTCGTATGCGTCTACGGCTGACTGCCGCCATGACACATAGTCGTCCTGTTCCCCCGAAAAGTCTGGCAAGGTCTTCACAATGTCAAGCTTGACCTCGCACCGTACGTCAGGGTTTGGGATTATTTTTTTGTATGCCTCTACCTGTGGTGCTTCTACACGCAAGCTTTGCATCTGCTGTTTAACCTCATCTAATTGTGCCTGGAAGTCCTGCTTTAGTCTGTGTTCTTGTTCAGCCAAAGCCTGGCTAACAGCTCCAGCTATAATAGCTTGTAGCTGTGCGGCGTCCATGGCTGCAGTGCTACTTGTAGTATTCGGACAAAAACCTACTGGCTCTGAACTAAACTCGTCGTCACTATCGTCTTCGACTTTTATGTTTCTATATGCCGTCCAACTCATTTACCATTGGTTGACACCACGCAAATTAATTCTTTCCGAGCACGGTCGATCGGCTATGCGAGGCGTGATATTTGCACGCGCGAGAAATATAAGGCGACACAAAGGGAAAAAGGTGTTTCCCCTAAAAACGACAAAGAAAAGGTCTGCACAGAAGAAATATTTATTCCTTATTAATTTCTTTGGGCAATAGCTCAAAGTAAAGTAAAGTAGAATTTACGTTTGGTAAAAGTAACTTGGGGTATGCGACAGAATTTACTCTTGTAAAAAGTAGGCTGTGTAAAATCAATGGGTCGAGGTAAAGTAAAGTAGAATTTACGTTTGGGGTATGCTACAGAATTTTCTGTTGGTAAAAGTATGCTGTGGAAAATAATGCTCCCTAAAAGCATGCAAAAAAGGGCTGTTAGCTTTTTTATTTATTTAATATTCCACACAAATTCGGGCCAAATAAAAAATAATTTGTTATAACATAAGACTTGACGCTGTCTAGCGCAGTGTCGGCAGTTGGACAATAACAACAACATAAGTGTAGTGCGATAGACTGCATTTGTGGCCCGTTAGGGCATCACTGTCCCCTCACACTGCGCAGCAGCTGCACAAGAGGGGAAACAAAAGCAGTGATTGTCTTACATTCGAATCTGCATATAATCGCGAGAGATTGCAAACTCTAGGAAAACGAAGCTTGAGATTGGATGAGAGATTAAAGTGTTAACTGGACACTAGCGAAGCTTGACCCATATGTTATAGCAGTATCAAGCAGTAATGCAGCCTGTGTCACTAGTACTCTGATAACAACTCATAGTCCAATGTATACCTACACTTCATCATCGCCCAGCATATGCAGTAGCGTGTGCTCAGCGTCTATGCCTCTTAAAGCATTGGGCGCTTCTATAGACTTACCCGGGCCTCAATGAATCTGATTCACCTAGATGGCAAAAAATCCAGAGCCAGAAGAGGAAGGTGCCATTGAACTCACCAAAAATTCAACGAAAACGTGCCGTTTCTAGAAATCCCAGTGACTCTGTGACAGCAAACAGGTTCGAGACACTATCAGTAGATGACGATGAGATGGACTGTAATAGTGTGGACGAACCATCGACTAGCGCTGAAGCAGCGGCCCACCGTTCTTATACCGCTTCTAAGGCTAAAGACAGCAACGTACATAATAAGAACGCAAACTTACAAAGTAAAACTGATTCATCTACGGTAAACTCTGCTTATACTGGTAGTCCAAAACCACCTCCAATCGTTCTTATG